>NC_049985.1:11453490-11500060 GCF_000003815.2 Branchiostoma floridae | reverse complement strand
GGGGTGGTGCACTTGTGGGAATGCCACACGTCTAGTTGGGAGTGCCCTCCTCGGTGAGTCCTGTGCTTTGTTTTGAGCATCGTACATAAACATGGGCGGGTCATTCCACCCTCGGTCTGGGTTTCCTGTCAATATCAAAGGAACAATTAAAATGTGAAATCGAGGATATGTTCAAAAATTTACCCGAAACTATTGCCAATTTATTTAATTTTTAATACCAGTTTTTGACATTTTGATATTCTAACCCGGAAGTGCCCCCCTCCCCCCGGTTTTGCCACGTATGTAAAAAACCATAATAAGCAGCGACTGTCAACTATCGGAATTCAGAATTCACCTATATCATCGGGCAAAATATATTGTCCAACTTCGGCGCAAGCATTCTTCCAGTTCAGAAGCAGCAAAAAAATATGAAATTCAGAATTGACGGCAATTATTGCATCTTTCACAGCAAAATTCTGTCAAGAAATTCCGGACTTACCGGGTCTGGTGGCCGCCATGTTTGACTATTTAACCACGTGACTAAATTTCTGACCAATCAGATTGCTCAACATGGCCACATTTGGCTGTTGCATTTACTCTACTGTTCTTTTATAGATCAGTAAACAATTCCTTTATATATAACATCTATTTTTAGTCTATGATATCATATGGCAGATTTCACACGGCTGCTTAATTGTTGTGTCATAAAAACATATTGAACGGTGAATGTTTGGATAAACGAGCATGTTTGGGTTTGAAAACTGTCGTTTTTGGAGGGAGGAGATTGTAGGACGCACCAGCCTTTTGAAAAGGAGGAAGTGACTCATGTGAGAAGAGGGGTTCTCCTAGTGGTGGAGTCGCTCTATCCGGGATCGTTGGTATTTCAAACATGACGATGGCGGACTGAACTGCGTCAGAGAACCGCTGCCCGACAGTGCCAAATTCCGGAAGCAGAGTTTTTTTCCTGAACCCCCCAAGCACCGCGGAGACATGAGGCCAGTTTTGGTGGCGATCGCGATGATCGTTCTGTTGGCGGTCTCTTGTGTACACAGCCGGGACGTCAGCCTCGACGAAGAAGGTAAACTGAAGGCTTTATGACTTTATGTTTTGTATTTGCCAGGATCTGATCATGAAATCATCTCTGTGCTGTCAAATGACAAGATCGTGCCCATCAGTTATACAGAAATGTCATCCCAATAGCGTACGCCATTTCCTAACTGTCTGTAACGTTACATTTAGCGGCGAAGGTCGACGCCATTCGATTTTGTGAAAGCCTTTTATAGCGCGTCGTTCTTGAATAGATTTTATATTCTTCATGGGATCCACGTTGCAGATGCTTTGTTATGTTACCGACACCTCCCTTCAGCGGTCTAGCACGCAGCCTTGACTACAAATCGCAACATTTCTTCCAGATACCAGTAAGATTTCCCTCTAAACTTTCAAAACGTAAAACGAACCACACTTTCCTCGTGTCATTTGAAAAAGTATAAGCAGATTGAGTGCCAAAGTATGTTTACCGAATCTTACCCAAGATTTGTCGCATCGTTGTAAAAACAGTAGTGGTCAAAGGGTTTTGTTGGATCCATAAATACAATGTGCGGGGGTCAGCAAGGAAAGGGCATGGGACATTTTGAACTGGACAGGCGTTGAAATATATTGTGGACATGTGGGTCATTGGTGTAACATGATACCATGTCATCCACAAGCCTGCTAATTTCACAAATTAAAACGAAACATGTAATTTATGAGCAGGAGGGGGTGGTCACCGATAAAAGTTTTATAAACCACTATAAATCATCAGCACTTGTTGTTACAAAATGATACACAACTGCTGAAGGATCTCCTTCCCTGGCAGTATTTCAGCTATGCTTTCATAGCGCCCAAATGAATTAATCATAGAAAATCGTCCCAATGACTCTGTGATGACCTTGAAAAGAAATGAACTCACATACACCAGATATGTAATTAAATCACATAGCAATGTGACTTGTTGGCTTCATGTGTGAGAAGGGGTAAAGAAATCCCTAGAGACTGTTTGAATCTTGTTACATGATTACTGTCATACATATGATATCTAATTGACCTATACTTATCTGTCATCAAGTACATGGTTCTCTATGATATCATCACATTTGACAACCATCCTGTTGAAAGGATGTTCCCAACAGATAAGAAAAACTAAAAACAGTCTTTGACAGATATAAATCACTATTGTAATAACACAATGTTTTGATTTTGTCACACACAGACTGTATAGTCTATAGAAATGTGAATATTCAATGACAATAGTAAGCAATCATTATATGCAAAATATTCTGCTTAAGGCGGTATTTTCAGATTGAGTTTTGAAAGAATTACTTATAAACTACTGATTGTTGGAAGGAAAGTCTGGCCAATCTAACGCTAGTTTATCTTTGTCCACGGGTTAATTATTTGGCAATATAGATTGTTGTTAAAAACAGGAATTTAGGGACATAAAGTCTACGGACATTTATTTCAAAGGCAATATTCTTAATACATGTGTGTATAAAAGAATATCAAGAATATTGCAGTTTAAAAAGTATCGTCCATCAACTTCATATCCCTAAAGACCCTGTTTGTACCCTAAAGACCCTGTTTTTAAAAATGATGGATATAGGTTACCCCACGGATAAAGGTGAACTATCCTCAATACACTGTATCTGCTTCTACCCTGAAGAGATGTCTACAGAGAGTTGTCTACAGCCGGCCATACATAGGCAGATGGTTGGTTGATTGATTGTTTGCTCTCTCTATGTTGACAGTATCTTTTGTGTTCATGCACCCTTGAAAACCTAAAAAGCATCTTGCCTTGAAAGTAATCCCCTACTGTAGAAACTGAGATAAGTTTTCCATTATATGTTCACTTTCTTCAGTGGCCATTTGCCAACATCTCACAGTTAAAGGATGTTCAAATTACCCAAGTTTCTGCAATGATGAACGACCACCACCCATTGATGATAAGGACTGCAAATTAACAAGGAAGGCAAATTTTTCAGATAATGCACAAGAGACTTTGGGGTTCAGATAAGGAATAGCCCTCCCTGGCTACCAGCTAACCCTTTACAGGAAAGATACCAGAGCCCAGGGTTTTGTAGTTGGTAGATAGGGTCATGGTAACACCATATGGAAAAGAAAACTGTCAGTGTCACATTCAAACATAATAGCTTGTAGGTATGCTTGCTTCAATTTCATTTTACTCTGGTAGATTTCACCAAGCTGTGATTGAACAGTACAGTAGCACCAGTAAAACTACTGTACTGAAGCAAAGGCATTTGAAATCAAGGGACAGTAAGATATAGAGATGTTGGAGGCTAATGCAAACATTGGAGGCTAATGCTAATACATTGTGTATAAATTTTACTCATGTCTACATTTTTTATATATTTATAATTGCTTAAACTACAATGATATTGCAAGTTATTAAGCAGCATAGTCATAGATCATATGTCAAACAAAATTCAACTGTCTCCAGCTCCAGATAGTCCTCCTAGTATGGTCACATACCCTTGGGATAGATTGTTCTATCATTCATAGCCTCCGTGGAAATCCTACTACAAAAAGAAACTATGACAGCTGTTACCTTGCCTTAAGCTGTACTTTAAAGTCAAATTAACATTTAACTGGCAAAGAGTGTACGCTTCTAGATATACACTAAAGATGGTAACTTTGTTTTATTGCATAACCAAATGGCAGACTGCCAAAGTCATTCCAGCTTTCGGATTTGCCATGGCATGAATTTGTATTAGTATTACCGAGAGCGAAAACGGAGGGACGCATTTGTGTTTGGCAATGCGGATGCTACTAAAGGTCATCCATTCCAAATTAGACGCCGAGCTCGCTGATGGAAGCTTGTTTGGCAGAAATTGGAAAGAATTAGCTGTCACGCTGCAGGAAATGGAGGATGGGTTATCAGATTCAGAGTGCAGTACCGTAAAGATTTCATCCATTTGGCAGCAGAGATTGCAAATTGCTAAATGCTTGACAAGGAAGGGTATCCGGAAATGGTATTTAGTATGCATGTTACCTTGAGTCTCAGGCAAAATCAATTGAATTTATTGGCTCTTAGATATTAGAATCGCTGTTAAGAGCATAAGGCATACAATGAAATGATAGATTCTTAATCCAAGGGTATATGTAAAATCTGTACCTCGGTTTACATGTACATAATGTCAGGGTGTGAATATGCACCTAGTCAGATGCAGTTATAAATATCTAAGAATCATGGACATACAAATCTGGCCATAGTGATCATTAAGCCTCTGAACTGTAAGTAAAAAAATAAGTATATGTAATTGAAAATGATTATTTTCAAAAGCTTTTTACATTTAAAATTAACACAGACAGGGATGAACAAGTCCACTAGCCCTATTGTCCAGGGCAAGTGAAAGTGCTGTTCGGGCAAGTGCATGTCCTACCCCACTTGTCCGATCGGGCAAGTAAGATTTTTCCATTGATTTTAGTGCAATTTTGATATACTTGTTAATTTTTACAGTCATGACATGAAGCAATTGTCTACAGATAATTCCATTGCTGGAAGTGAAAATGCATATACTAGTAACAGTGACATTTGAATTTTGGGCAAGTGAAAAATTGGTTCGGGCAAGTACATTTTTTATGTGCTTGCCCGATAGGACAAGTGGATTTTAGAAAACTTGTTCAACCCTGCACAGATGTTCATACATTGTATGAAATTACATAGATGTCTGAGCATTTTCATGGAGGTATACGTAGGGTTTGAATCATTCTTACTTAGCTCATGCATGTTTCAAGCACTGTGAGTGACTAAGTAATAGATAGATGATGGGCGTGGCTTGATTATGTGAAAATAGGGGTTGGGTTGCCCCACCCACAAGGGGGTTCCTTTCACACCTGAGCCAACCAGTGGTGCAGAAGAAGTGTTGGATTATCCAAAAAGTGTGGTACTATCCAAAAAGTGTGGTACTATTTTATGCATTTTTTTTTACATAGTAGTAGTGATTAGTACCACACTTTTTGGATAGTGCAACACTTTTCCTGCACTATGTGGATATAATCACAGTAATTGAAGGGCACCCATTGGCTGAGGGGTAGTGGCCATGTTCTAATTCAATGATGATGGTTCAGAAGTTTTTATCACATTTCAACAACAGTCGATAAACTGGGTGATCATTGAGTGAGTTTCAACCAACAGAACAAAGGGTTATTTGCATAATCTCTGACCTGGTAATTGGATAGCCGGGTTCTCCTTTGTTTTGATATTTACGTTGTTAGATTGTAAAGACATTGTGAACAGAATGAGTCATGGAATAACAGAGCTACATGTCCAGGGCTCGAAATACTGGGTGCATGTGCACCCAGGTGCACCCAAAATTGGAGCTGTGCACCCAATTATTTTCTGTGGGTGCACAGGGTGCACCCAAATATTTTTTTACGTCTATGTATGTCTAGTATCAAAGTATACTAGTATTCATCATATCCTTGACATCTAAGTGTTAGAAAGATAATAAAAATGTCTGTCATGGTACTTGTTTAAGAATTTTAGAGCTTGTAATTAAGTTTTATTATTAGGTTATTAGTTAAATCTAAGGCCACACCGATTTAATTTCTTGGTTCACGGATTCGCTCGCTCCTATTTTTTGGAAAAAAAAAATAAAAATAAAACTTACCACTCAGCAAATTTTCACCATTAATGAAACCATAAACAAAACTTTCTGGTGTAGCAAATTGGCCTTTATATTATAAGCTCCTTAAAGTGTGGGTACAGGTGCTGTTACTGTACAATAATAGTGTTTTTGTACTTTTTTCAAGCTGAAAACTTTTTTTTCTTATGTTTTGGATAAGCGGTCACCTTTACCCCAACCATTTTGCAATTTTATTTTTATTCTTATTTCGCCCTTTTGCTCCATATTTTTTATGAAAAAATCCGTGAACCAAGAAATTAAATTGGTGTGGCCTAAGTGGTGCACCCAAAATTTTTTTGGTGCACCCAAATTTGTAAGCTGGGTGCACCAGTGCACCTAATCCCAAAAATGAATTTCGAGCCCTGATGTCGTATCATTGAGATCAACAATGTCTTTTTGACCTCCTTTTGTAGGGTTGGGAAACAAAAGATGGGTGAACTACAAAAGATGAGAGTATACATACAAAAGGTTGAAAGTGACAAAGCCAAATTGACTATAAACACAGATTGATTTACAGTCCCAAATGCCAGTACAGTTGTCGGCAATTTTTCCAGCCTCAGTTTTCTTCTTTGAAAGTAAAATTACATTTTAATTAAAGTAATGTAATGTAATCTTTAGCCTACTGACCTTTCTCAGATTCTGAAACCACCTGCATTTGAGAGTTCAATGACCTCATGCCTCTGTGAAATATTTAGAGTTTCTCAAACGTCTTGTTTAATTGTAGTCCATTGATCATGCCAATAAGGTTTTCATTTGAACATTGCATGTGTCCACTCTATGGTGAACTTGACTAGCATATGAAATTTGTTCCTGCAAAAATACATCCGTGAATAGTTCATCAGGTGAATACGTCACTGAATAAGAATTCAAGAGACACTTTCTACACAACTACAGCTTTATTCTCACCAACCTTTTGGTGACCATCAGTCACCTTCATCAGGGCAATTCTGACTGGTTCACATTGTACTGCAGGACAGATTACTATAATAGAATACAAACAGACAGACCAAATACATTCACACATTCAAAGATGTGGTTGCGATGTTAGTCCTTACTCTCTGATGAGTGATGACTGAGTTTTTTTCTGTCTCCTCAGAACAATGTACAGACGAATGTCGTCAGGAGAAGGACCGGTTAGGTCTGGAGGCGCTCCACACCCTGCACAGGATGCTGGATGATGACCACAACGGGAACGTAGACCTGTCGGAAAGCGATGAGGTGAGTTGTGGCATATATATATGACATAAGCTTGTCACATAACATTAACACTAATAACAGGTAGTCAGTGTGCATGTTGTACAAGGTGGTTCATGGTTAGAAGTGCATAGTTTTACATGCATTTAATTTTAAAGTTTGAGGGGATTTACTTTCGCGGTAGCGGGAAAATGGAGTGTTCGCTGTGGTTTTAGTTCACCGTACTGCCATAGACTGTAGTCACATACTGTAATGGAAAAATGTTCGCAGAGGCTGGAAGTTCACGGTGAAGCGACCACCGCGAAAACTGCGAACATTTCTGCATTTACAGTATCATCTCGCTTGATCATCTTGCATTGATATGCAAATATGTCAAAGATGAAGGCCTCTAACCTACATATAACCTGTAATATGCAACACTTCTATGTATGTACAGTTCCAGACATGTTTTGTATGTCTCAAAAACCTTCAACTTTCAAATACCTGCTGTACATGTGCAGCTTGAACTTTGGACTAGTTTGTTACAGTGCAAAGTATGCTATTATGAAATATTGAGTAATAGTGAGCTCATATCATCCTTTTAATTCCTAATTTTCATACTCCTCAAAAACCTATATGTAGCCAGGCCCCTTTTATGATACTCAATTTTATTCTAGATTATTTTTGAACATAATTGGCTGTGTAATTTTATTGTGGCATTCCTTTCTGTCCTCTAATGTAGGTTATTATATAACCCCTGCTACCCCATCTCTGGTTCTCTGGAATGTGGCCCTTAAAAAGTGTTTATGCTCCATGCAACCCTTGATAGCTGAAATTGGTTAATGTAAATGTATGCGTCCCATTTTCATGGTTATGTTATTGTTACAGTGTACTTGACATTGACACATGGGTTGGCGTCATGTAGTTTTGCATGCCTCTATGATTCCAGTATTTAGATAACTGTATGCCTTTGTGATTCTAGTGTTAAGATCCTTCTTAGCTGACAGTAATGCTCTCTTTGCCAGTTATTTACACATTTGATAAATGCTAGTATCGTCTCAAAATGCCCAGGTTTTGTTTAATGTGCATGTAAAATGTACATTGTATACGGTAGCACACAAAAGTTGAATGAAAACAGCTGTTACAAAATGTAGAATTTTTAGGAGCAAAAGTCTAGCAGTTTTGCTGTTTTTCCCTCAGTTGTCACGTTTGGTTCTTGTCTTCGTCACATGATTATGTGCCTTCCAATTTTTTATCACACAGGTTTCAGTATCGTTTATCAACACTGATCTTACGTTTGTTTTGTATCCTCTAGCCTATGCCTTATAGTTATAGTAATATACTCAGTATTATATTCTTTCAAAATGTTGTAAATTTGGCTGCTCAACGCATGGATCAGGGAATTGCTGTAACAACCACTTAAACTAGTCACAGGATATACTACTGTAAATGCAGAAATATTCGCGGTGGATTAATGTTCTCGGTTTTCGCGGCGGCCGCTTCACCGCAAATTTTAAAACCACTGCGAACATTTTTCCATAACAGTAAGAGACTACAGTGCATGGTGCTACCGCGAAATTAAAACCACCGCGAAAAGTCCATTTTCCCGCTACCGCGAAATTAAATCCCCGCGAACTTAAATGCATTTACAGTATATGCATGTACTAAACATTTCCTACTTCCTATGGCTTTTATCTCACTTCCTGTACTAAATATAAAATGATGAAGGAAGAGAAATGCATCATTCGTAGTAGCAGCTGGTTGCCTCTTTTCCTAGCCAGAGTACCATCCTCCATAGTGATCAGCGGCTCAATACTTTTGCTTGCTAACCACGGAAGCAAAAGTATTGAGCCAGCGGTCACTACGGAGGATGGTACTCGGGCTGCTCTTTTCTTTGCTAGCAAAACAATTAGCCAGCAATTACTACAGAGGGATTTCGTACATTGTGCATTTTAAGACATATAAGATCACAAAAAGTAGCTACTGTGTATTATTGAGGGTATTGCATGTTTGATGAGTTTGAGTTTGAAAACTTTGATGTCTTTGTTTCATCAGTGCTGTACATGTCATTGCTGAGTCTAGAATTGCTACCAAGCATGAAATAGTTGGTACAACTATAAATCGTCAAATGTTGCATAGCGTGTACAGTATTACTTACAAACAGACATGAGAGAAGCAACATACCCATCTAGGAATGGGAGGTAAATATTATGTAGTATCAAAGTTGGTGGGGAATGAATTGATAGTCATTGTTATGTGAAATCAAAAGACAGCAGGGTTCTAGCTAGGATGAAATTTGAGCGTAGTGGTACAGGCGAGGGAGCGAAGCGACCAAGCTCGAGGGCGCGAAGTGACCGAGAGGGGGATGGTGTGGAAGGGGGGCTTTCCCCCCTTCGACGGTATGGAGCTTTTGGAAATATAAAATTGAAATGGGCCATTCTTAGGGACCTATAAAAGGAAAATTGTTGTTTTCTCACTATGTATTCTTGATGGGTAATTCTTATACTTTTGCATCTTGTCACTGTGTCACAGTCAGTTGCAACACTTAAAAAACTTGGAATTGACTGGATTTTCAAAGTGGAGCATGACATATTTTAAATATAATGTCATGGGTTATTGTTTTCACCAGTTCAGTGGCATATGACATACTTGGACCCCTGCCGAGTTGGAAATTCTCAAATAGGTACAATACTTTCAGCGTCAGATATGTAGACTAAAACAGAATATATTTTTATATGATTCCTTAACAGTATGTAACGTTATACAGATACAACAAAAATCAAAAGAAGACATCTTCAAAAGCTGTCTAAAATCAAGGCTCACTTGTCATATCTGTCATTTCTATTACAACCTTAAATAAAGAAGCAAGAGTTATCTTGTTGAAAATATCTTTTATTTAATTCCTTGGTAGTATGTAACAATATACTGATACAATAAAAAATCAAAAGAAAAATCTTCAAAAGCTGTCCAAAATCAAGTTGCCATATCTGTCATTTTATTACAACCATAAAGAAGCAAGGCTTATGTTGTTGACCACTATAACTAATAAGTTATCTCAAATGAAATCAAAGGATGAAACTTGATAAAGTGCAGCATCACCAAATTTGGTATACTCCAGTCTGACATCCACTCCACTACAAAGTGCTCTCAGATGAAAGGTAATGCAGCAGAGTTACTTCCTGCAATTTAGTTTCATCCTGGGACTCCTATCCTGTTTGGAGTAGAGCAGGCTATAGGATAAGTGGCTTGTACTGTACAATATTGCTGGAGGAAAGATAACTTTCGCCAGCAGTGATGGTGCCATGGGGATTTTACAATGGGTCATCAGTTACATTGTATGCCTGTCATATTGTGTACAGATGTATTTCATGTTTTTCTTTGAATCTTGAAATTGTAACAATACAATACAGGTGGTTCACAGGCAGCGGTAGGCTCGTTGTAGATAAATCCTGATTTTAAAAGAGATTAATGAAGATGGACATTGTAATCTTGGTCATAACATCTTATTTGATAAAGTCACTCAATTTCAGGGGGTATGTCTGCATCTTTTAAGTTTTGTAAAGAGTTTTGCTGCTAGTGTAGCCAGTCTAACAATTAACTTACAATTTGTGTCGACAACCAAAAAACCTTTTTGTAGATAGATATACTTCTTTAAGATTTCAAAATTACCCATTTGGGTGGAAAGCTTGTAGCCTTGCTGTTGGGAATCTACAAGATTCCTGGCATTTTTCATTTCCTGACATATTATAATCCTTTCTTGGCATATTCCCGGTTAAAATCGCTAGTCGACCTCCCCATCACCGCCCTGAAAAGGAAAGCCCCTCCCCTCCCAAAACTTAAGCCAATGCCCGCAGACAAGTCAGTAGAGGAGGCTAGTGGGTGCCCCAGTGTGTACCTACTTCCAAAAATGAATTTCGAGCCCCAGCCTGATATTAGAACTGGCCTATATCACAGTAACACCATGTGTGTTACACAAACACACTCTAAAACCTAGGAAATACAATGTATCACCTGTTTTATGGACTGTTCTGTTGGTCCATTAGAGCTCTCAAGGGAGCCCCCATGGTTGATTCTAACCCCAGGCGCTAATAAACGTTTATTTGACCACTTATTAGACTGTGTTTGTTTAGACTCTGTTCCAAACAAAATATTTTATCAACCAAGCAGGAAATGGTTCTACTCTTCTGAAAGCTAATAAATTTTTGTTTGATTTTTTTATTGGTAAAATAAAATGCTTGACTCTGTTCCAAACAAAATATTACTATGACTCAAGGAAATGGTCCAGGATAATTGTTTCGCCAGTCCTGCCTTTGAGCAGAGTAATTTTATGCAAATGCTTTTAGAGGCCTGGTAGCAAATATTAGCAGTTAGGAAATTGTGATATTTATCTTGATAAATGTCTCTATTTTACTCACATGTACTTTGAACACAGTAACACAATATGTGAGAGTTCTACGGAGGAAATGTCTCTGTTGCTACATGGTCTGGTGAGTTAGAACTAAAACATACTGCTTGAAGAATGGAGTTACCGGTATCCAATCTCTGACTTCAGTGGCTGTACAAAAAAAAAGTACTTTCTTCTTCTAAAAATCAGTCCTCTTGCAAATTGCCTCATCAGCTTGTCAATCATCTTCTTAGTACATAGATGTTTGCAATTTCGTTATATACAACTAGTTAAACTTATCATTGAATTTGAAGCATTTCTTGGTCAAGGATTTGTTGCCTGTTGTGTGTTGATTTCTGATGGCGTTATCCTGGTATTGAGGGATGTGGTGCCCAATATGACGCACAATACTGTTTATCAATAATAAGTTTTGCCATTTGACAACTTGCCGCAAGGGTAATATTATCATACATGCTTTGCTGATGTTGTAGGATTGTAAAGTAATGGTGCCGGGATAACCTTTATATGATTTATGACATACGTACATTGTTGTGTATACTTTGGACCTCCCTATTGTATTGTAAATACATACATGTATGTAATGTAGACATGAAAACATTGTTTCCATATACATTACGTATGCAGAGTCAAGGACAAAATGATGTGGCAACCCATGTTTTGAAATGCTTGATGCTTCACAAAAAATTACAGCATTGTCATGCACAGATCTTTTCAGTAGGAAAGTAATTTGATAAATTTATTTTTCATTCATTTAGAATGTACATTTTTTTGTATTTTGCATGAAGGACAGAAATGTGATACAAGTATGTCATGAATATTCATGAGTTGTTTGTCAAAATGTCGATGTTAATTGTATGTTGTATTTATTCACATGTCCCTAGTACAAATGTAAAAGGTTTTTTACTGTAACAATTTCCTGTCTGTTGTAGCCATTTGCAGATGTCACGATCAAAGCACTAAGTTACACTTTGACCCTATCATGATGCACCAGGTTCACATCAAGGCAGGCAAATGTCTGTGAAGAGCTGTGCCAACAGTTGAAAGCACGCTCCCAATCCTTTAAACTTTGATTAGTCATCAGCCTGCCGTGCATGTTATATTGGCATTTACGTGTGTCGCAGACATATTATGGGCCACGCCACCACCGCGAAACGTCTGCCGGCGCCCCAAATCCTCCATGCCACATGAGCTTTTTGTACTCATATTGTGTCTTCTACTGGCAGAGATGTGTACGATTTTGGTACGTACTTGCTAGCAGTACTTCAGCCTGTGTGGCTGGGCCAGGTTTGTGAGCTTTGTCGTCAGAGCCGTTAATAGAATGATATGTGCAACCGGTGCTGGATGAATGTCTCAGACTATAATTAGACGTTTGCATGACGGAAGCAGTCACGACATGGCAAAATAGAATGTTGCTACAAGCTTAAGGTTCAAAAACAAGATTCAAAACGGTCTAAAATCAACATGTTGTTGTTTGAGAAGTACATGCAATAATTAGATATGAATATAGGAGTACAGATCTGTCTACTGAAATGTTACAGAGTCGCCATCCCAAGATGTATCGAAATGGTTTTGGATGTTTTTATGTACAGAAGACCATGGGTCATGTTGTCTGGCCTCATACCTGAAATAGTTGTTTGGTATGTGTCAGTCCAACAGCTTGTGTTACCGAGATGTCTGACATCAAACCTAGACTGTTATCTAGGTTAAATACAGGGCAAAGTCTTGAACTTCTTGACATGAGAAGCCCCCTTGGTTTCATCCTTGACTCATAAACATGTCTTGTTGAACTTTTTTCTTTTCCTGTCATACCGCATGCAAGAATAAGCTTACTTGCTGTTGCTGTTGTCAGTGTCATTAATTGGTACTTTTTTACCATACGAGACAGTAACACTGTACCTTGTTTGAGTAAGGATTTTAATAACATGGTGACATTTACATTGAGCCATGTAATTTAAGCCACCTAAATGTTGACATTCTGTGTAGTAGTCACACTGTTTTCCTTTTGTAATCTATCAAAACTTGGTGTTACATAGAATTGATAGAATTATTTTAGCAATACACTGTCCTTTATTTTTATGTTTTGAATGTATATGTAACTTTACTCAACAAATATTGAAATAATCATGACATTTTTGGTCTGGATATTTGAAAATGTTAATTATTAAAAAAGGGTCCAGTTCCTGAGACACATTGTGCTCCTATTGTTATCATAAATAGTGCAATTTAAGAAAAGTCTACAAAAATATTTCATACATTCTTGAATGTAAAATGATCAGGAAAATGTGCTTGTATTTTTTAAACTCCATTCTTTTATACTGAATCATAGTACAGAATGAAATTGTATTTGACAGAAAAGGAGTAACATGAACAGTCTCATGATTCCACCAAGTGCCATAATACCGCCACGTCAAAAAAAACATTGTTATACTATATAGAGGCCTTCTCAAGATTGTCTCAAACACCTAATTATAAATATCTGAAGTGTGGATACCTCATGCATGTTATCTCATGTGGCGGTATTGTGGCATCCATATTATATTTGTTCACTGTAACACTCGCTTCCCCCATCTTGCACTCTAAGTCTTAAATATTCATGTCTGACCCTGGGTCCTAATGAGGACTTGGTACATGTCCATGTTTGGAATAAATTCTCCCACTGTAAAATAAGAGGGGTGAACCGGGTTAATTGCTAGGTATGCACCTTGGTTCCTTTTTGGTGCCAGCAGTAAATTTCAACAGTGCATTGGGAAACCAGTTATGGAACAGAATGTACAAGCCTTTACAATTACATCACACTTGTGACAATTCTCTCAACATTAACTCCCACTAGTCCCAGTGTATTGACAGGGTTTACAAAATTTGTATTTTGTATTGCTCTATTACAACATGTTATTCAGCATGATTAACTTATGATATAGGTAATGTTTAAGGTCACCTGTACCAGACTAGCTTTACCTGTACCATTCATGTTTTAGGAAGTATGAACCACACTGAAAACTGTTTAGATACCTTAACAGTTGTTTCATACAATGTCGGAGGTATAATGCAAACATGTACAAACCTAGTACAGTCACAAGTCATGTACATGTACATTGGTGCAGGTTATAGGTGCAGGTACACATTAGAAACTCAAAACCTTCACAACTCCAACTAACATGTACTCACATGCACACATATGCGTATTACAAGGCCTGCTCAGTAATTAATAGCAATAAGATATAACGCATCTTTCCATTCGCCCTTTCCAGTTCTTACGCGACGAGCTTCACTACCAGGATGGGTCGGAGCGGCAGAGCACATTCCATCGCAGCGGGGAGGACAAGTTCATCAGTGTGGATGACCTGTGGACGGCCTGGAAACACTCCGAAGGTATTGTTAGACACCATCTTATGTTTTTAACTTATATTTATTTTTAAAATTACCTTTCCAAGATCAATCATTTTTTAAATCTGATTATCAAAGTACATGTGTATGCATTATACTGTAAATGCAGAAATTTTCGCGGTGGTTTTATGTTCCCAGTTTTTGCGTTTCCAATTCACCGCAAACTTTAATAAAACCACTGCAAACATTTTTCCATAGCAGTAAGTGCATGGTGCTACCGTGAACTTGAAACCACCACGAACTTAAATGCATTTATTCCATGGCTAAGCCTAACTGACTCTACAACCTGCAGTATTCAATTTACTTGGAAGTAATTTTTCAAGGCCATTTGAAATTAAAGCACAGTAAGCCATTGTTTGGCTAGTGCCGTTTCATTTCTACTCATTACAATGTAGAATAGACTGGATCTAGACTCAAAACGACGGCCATCTTTTTTGACATGGTCACCTAGTGAATCAGACCCCATTTATAGGACAGGAATTTCAGCCCTCCTTTCTCAACATAACCCCATTCTGTCTGGGGTGGCTGGCTGTAATGGCCTGTCACCCTGTGGCCACTAATCAACAAACCTTGTCTTCAGCAAATGTGTTATACATCGCTGTACATGATATGGGACTGTAACAGTTGGATCAAATTTGATAGAAGACATTTGAGATGGAAACATATCTAGCAGTAATTGGTAACAAACCTGTCAGTGAGTGAAACAGGATGTCATGGCCTCGTAAACAGTGTGTAATGGGGTCATCGGCATTCATGGCTGTATGATGATGTTCTTGCGTTGTTTTTCTCCCAGTCTACAACTGGACAGTGGAACACACTGTGGCATGGTTGGTGAACGCTGTGGAGCTGCCCCAGTATGCTGCTACGTTTGAGACAAATGCTGTGGATGGCTCGGCCCTTCCAAGGTGATTTGGTAATAGTTTCAGATAAATAAATCATCACAAAAGACTATAAAGTAACATTACAGCAAACAATAAAAATAGGGCGAGGACAAAAAATGCAAATTGTATTGTAATTTTGTTTCAGATCCTTTGAAACAGTCCTAACCAATTATGGTGGTGTGGCTGTTCCAAAAAGCATTTGTAGGAGGGGCCAACAGGATGATTAAGATATTTAAATAATTATAAATTTCCTGTACTGTTACATGCTGCACTTTGTGTGTCTTCTAAATGGTCACTGAATTCAGAGCCTTCTGAATATTTGCTTTAATTGAATGTCTAAAGCAGAATGATGTTTGCATATGAGAGGTGTAATATCATATTGTTATATTTTCATGTTACATATATGTTTTGTCAATGAACGTTAATCATACTGTGGTTTTATTGTGGCTAATAATGTTTGAAATTACTCTGTACATTTATATAAGCGCAAATTTTGTGTCATTGTAAGTACATGTATGTGAAAAGGCTTGAATTATGCTCTTTATAGTACCATATGCAGTTTGTAAATTTTCAATCTATATTCTGTCTTCTCCCTAGAAATGTCTACTAGGTTGAAGGCTGATTTTGCTTTTGTCTTTTCGTTTGTCTATTTTTCTTTCTGTCTTCTGTCACTTTGCTTTGCTGTTTGCAATTATTTTCCCTTTTTGTTGTTCTTTGTCAACCTTTTGCTATTTGTGACCTTGAAATCTTCATGCCATATGTTGTCTAAACTGTTGAATGCGTTCTCAGTCTCCCACCAGCGTTTTTCTGTGTTCCAATATGTGTCAGCTACTACATGTACAGGCCAAGCTTGGGAAAGGCATATGAAACCCCAAAAGTTACCAAGCTTGAACTAATTTTCTTCACTCTTCCTATACTACCTGATGACTGGCCTTGGACCTGGTTCCAATGAGGTATCCCACCAATGTTTGGCCATGGTGTAGAAAGAGTGTGATGCCTTGTGTCTGTCTGATAACCAAGCAGATGTGGTTTGGCCTAACAGCATCTAGAGCATAGATTGCTCTTTTTACTTGCAGTGCATCATTTATTGTACATCCATATGCTCAACATCAAAGAGAGTAGAGATAACAATCAGGGATCAAGTACAATCTTAAATATAAAATTTCCCCTAGCAAAAGAAAGATTAAGACATTTTAGTTCCCTTTATGAAAGATGTCTATAATTTTGTCAGATTAAAGCTTACTATAGGAAATATATATCATGAAATTTGTATCCGCCTACACGTTACTTCTAGTTGATATCTATGATGTTTTGGCAATGTACGTGTACATAGACCCTGATTGCTGTCCATGCAGATCTATTTTGTTGTACAATGTCGTGTACATGTAGTTTGGGCAGTTTGAGATTCATCTCAATTGATAGTGGCATTGAATATACACATTAAAAAATCAAACAGACATTTTGTTTCCCTACTGTGTGTTTAACTGTGCATCAACATTGTGCGTTATAGTTACAGTGTACATGTATGTGGAAGTTGGTATGGTGATGTTAACACTAGTTACCCTCCCTAGAGAGTCCTCTACCCCAAAGTACATTGTCTTGTGCCAGCAGTGGCTAATACAGTTACAAATCACGTACCATTTTGTATGTCCGGCCGCCATTCTAACATCAGTCATGTTGGTTTAAATGTCATCTCTATTCTTGATTACCCTTCCTCGCAGATTGGCCGTCAACAATCCCCACTTCCTGACGACGATCCTGGGAATCACCAACCCTGTGCATCGACAGAAGATCGCTCTCAAAGCCATGGACGTCGTCCTCTTTGGACCAGCAAAACGTAATCTCTCACTCATCATGCCAGCAAACTATTAACACTGTTTAATAGACCCAAAAAAACGAAGTACCATTCAGAGACCCGAACACCATTCAGACACGAAAAACACCATTCAGAGGTCTAGCCCATTTCAATAGTTCCATGTGGGAAATCTTTTGCCCAAATTACTGTTGATTTAATGCTAGTTTACCTTTATCCGTGGGGTAACCTATATCCGTTGTTTATAGAAAAAAACAAGGTATTTGGGGATAGCAAGGTGACGGTGGTTTCAAACCGTATATTGAATATCTTGCAATTTGAAACGTCCGTTGACTTGATACTGTATCTCAAATTAATGTCTCTTGTCTAGCTGTAATGAGGGGAAAAAATCAGACAACCAAATATCAGTTTGAATTGGCAATTAAACCTACCAAAAGATTGATACAGTGTGCCATAGGAAGCTGTAATGGAGTGTAGCACTGTTACTTTTCTTTCAATCTTCATCATCCCACTCCCCACTAAAGAACTTCTTAATTAAGATTTTTCATGCATGTAAACTTATGCAAAGCTGTTATAGCTGCTACTGAACTTTCCATTGTCTAGTCTTAAAAGTAGTTAATCTACTGAAAAGTTATCATTTAGTGACTGCTCTTTGATAGAAAAGATTAAAGCTGGTAGATGACAGATATAATTTTGATATAAATTTTGTAATGGACCTTGAAATAAACTTGTCAGTTTCTGATCAGCTATCTTTGGTGTGTTTGCAGAAGGCCACAGTTACATCAAGGACACAGCTCTGGTGCTATCCCTGGTGATTGCGATAGGGGGCTGCTGGTTCGCCTTCGTGCAGCATCGTTTCTCCCAGGGGCACATCAAGAAGATGATGAGGGAGATGGAGAGTCTGCAGAAGGCTGAGGAGACTCTAGGGGAGATGCAGGCTAGGTGGGCATCTATTTCATGTGTATATAGAGTTAGCAGTGCATCATTTTGTGTACATCCATATCCGCAACAACAAAGACAGTAGAGATAACAATCAGGGATCATGTACATGTACAATCGTAAAAACAGAAGGTCCCCTAGCAAAAGAAAGATTGAGACATTTAAGTTCCCTTCATGAAAGATCTCTAGTATAAATTTTGTCAGATTAAAGCTCTATACTACAGGAAATACATACACCGTTTAGACGTGAAAAAGCAGGTTCTTGTATCACTTTTATAACTTTCCACATCACAGGTTTGTTTGTTTGTTTGTTTGTAATATCACAGGTTACAGCAGGCAGAGGAGGAGCAGCAGACTGTGGTGGAAGAGAAAATGAACCTGGAGGCCAAAATGAGGGAAGAAATGACCAATGCCAAACAAGAGGCCGAGAGACTCAAGATGGTGCGGGAGAACACAGAGACAGAAATCAACAGGCTCAGAATAGCAGAGGAAGAGCTGTACCAAGTAAGGAAAACGCACTAAGTGTTTGCTACACAGTTTAGACTTGTTTATGTACATTTTTGCTGTGCCTTGGTGAATTTTTTTAAATCAATGTGCAGGGCTCGACATACACCCAAAATTGGAACTGTGCATCCAATTTTTTTCAGTGGGTGCACAGGGTGCACCCAAATATTTTCTTAGGTTTATGTATGGAATGATATGAAGTATGCTAGTATACATCATATTCTTGACAGCTAAGTGTTAGAAAGATAATAAAAATGTCTGTCATGTTACTTATATTATAAGAATTTGATAGCTTGTAACTAAGTTTTGTTATTAGGTTTTCTTAACACTCTACTTAAATTCAAGTGGTGCACCCAAAAATCTTTTGGTGCACCCAATTTGTTAAGCTGGGTGCACCAGTGCACCTAATCCCAAAAATGAATTTCGAGCCCTGATGTGGTTTTCCATCAACAGCAGGATGTTATGTAACATGTATCATGCACATGTGTATTGTGTACTGTCAGATACACGTAAGACTGTGCATATGGCTTTGCAGTCAATGTCTTAAACTTAACAATAGCATTCCAGTTTCTGAAAGATATCACCATGAAATTAAATCCCTATCAAACTTTACAATGTCACCTTATTTAATCTTTTAACAATACTAAGATTAGTAAGAATCAAAAAGGCCAAAAAGCATTCTTTAATGCATTGGAACATTGGAAAAGGCTGCTTTTCACTAGTTTGCCTTAACATCCATTGGCATAATACCGGTCGGTTTACTGCAATTTCTCAAGCAATGCTAATTTGGCAAATGATCAATGCATCATTTTCTCCAGTTACATGTTGCTGTTACAGCTTACCTTTGCCACTTCTTCTGTGTAAATTATTTTGTCTCTCTGGTCCTGCTAAAAACATAATATCGTAATTGGAACACACCGCGGAATTGCACGGAGAACGGGCGCGTGGTTGGAAGGGGGTGCACTATACCGGCCGAACGAAACACGGCACAATTAACTGCCGCTATGTACCTTTATACATCCTCTGTTGTCCCTTTCTTTCCTGTTAGTAGTTGCACAAAACAAAAATCTGCATGAGCATACAAAAAGTCATGAGAAAATGGGCGTATACTGACAAGAATTTTCATTTAATTTTGGTCCGTCACAACCGCTATGACGTAAAACTTTACTGCTGGCCGTAGCATTAAAAATGGGGGGAAAATGGCGGCGTACGTTCAATTTGACCCATTCAGCCGTAGATCCGGGCGATAATGCAACGGTTCCTCACACTTTTACACGAGTTGTAGGTCACCAAAAGAAATTCAAGATTGCTGTTGAATCATGCTCGTATTGTGCCGTGAGCACATGTAATTATGATCTACAAATCTGGCGATGAACGTGACAGTGTGTTTGTCCCACGACGAGCTCGCCTGCCCCGAAAATGACCTGAAAACTTTTGGCCTTGTTGTCTTCGAATGCGTTGTTATCGATGCTTTGTAAATTATGTATTGGACACCTAGATGTCTGAAGTGTGCATACCTCAGAAATAACTATTGTTGCATGTGTAGATCTCTTTAAGTTCCACTATTTTTAATCGACCGGTATAAGGCTTATGACCGGTATTATGCCAATGCATGTTACACCTCTTTGTCCTTTTTTATTGTACTACATATATGCTGACACCTGTGTACAGATGTAGGTTAGACAAGCCCTATGGAAGGAACCATTGGGTACAGTTGAAAAGGCTGTTTATCACTAGTTCCCCTATACCTCTTTGTCCTTTTTGCTTGTACTACATTATGTATGCTGATACCTGTGTACTAAATGCTTAATGTTGATGTAGGTTCGACAAGCCCTACGTAAGGCTGAGAAGGAGCTTGAGAGGAGGAGCTGGCATCCCCCCACCTCACTCCAACAGTGGCTACAGCTCACCTACGAGCTGGAGCTGAAAAACTACAGCAACAAGAGGCTGGCGGCGGAGACACAGTTTGCAGAGGCTAAGGAATCGGTCAGTCATCTATCACTATTAGGGCAGTTTTCTACTGCATACCTGAACTCTTAGGTATAACGCGAGTTCACCTTTATCTGAGGGGAGATCTTTATCCGTTGTATTTATAAACAGTTTTTTTTAATGAATTTCAAGTTGGCGGACTGTGGTTTAAAACAGCAAT
This sequence comes from Branchiostoma floridae, assembly GCF_000003815.2. Lineage (NCBI taxonomy): Eukaryota > Metazoa > Chordata > Leptocardii > Amphioxiformes > Branchiostomatidae > Branchiostoma > Branchiostoma floridae. The sequence goes on along the minus strand of NC_049985.1, from coordinate 11,479,152 downwards.
AAACTGTAAATGAAGAAACTTTTTGCGATGGTTTAATATTCGCGGTTTTCACGGTGGCCACTTCACCGCGAACTTAAAACCACCGAGAACATTTTTACATGGCAGAAAGGGACTACAGTGCACATTGCATGGTGCTACCGCGAACTTTAAACTACCGCGAAAAGTCCTTTTTCCCGCTACCGCGAAATTAAATCCCCGCAAACTTAGATGCATTTACAGTATTCAAAATACTGCAGTTGGAAACCACCGTCCGTTGACTTGATACTAGTAATCCTAATTACCCCATTTTTAATGTTAAATACTATGGATATATGTTGCTCCGCGGATAAGCGTGAACCAATATTACATGTAAAGCTCACCTTCATGTTAAGTTACATGTAAAGTTCAACTTCACCTTGAACTTAAAAAGTAGTTTCTATGAACTATGGATCGCACAGGGCAACTTTGCTGGACAGATTTAAAGAACACTTGCAGATATGTGACCAAAGTTAGGTGTAAGAGGCCAATCAGTGTAATATAACCAGCCACAGGTGTACCACGTGCCTTCAAAGCTTGTGTTATACCGGCTATATAGATACAGATACAGAAACCAACTGTCTATTCTTTATTTGGTAATTATCAGTAATCAGCAAACAAAAATCTACAAACATGTAGTACTATATACCCAGAACAGGATTGGTGTGTATTACTGCCACATCAGAATACCTGCACAGCTCCAATCTTACCTGCACTTACAGTACAGTCAAACCTGTATTAGGGGCCACCTCTACAGAGGGGCCACCTGTCCATAGTGGCCACTTTTTGTCTGTCCCTTGGGTATTTTATCTACAAGTTGCCACCTCTATACAGAGGCCACCTGTCTATAGTGGCCACATTCGTCCGGTCCCTTGAGTGGCCGCTATAGACAGGTTTGACTGTACCTGCATTTGCAGATAGTATATCATGCCCTAAAATTTATGTAAAGCGAGGAAACTTAGTGGTCCTCAAATCTTTGAATAGGTCATCCTCTTATAACCAGGGAGTTTCAAGTGATACTTAAATCCCCAATCCTTCACTTATCCTCTCAGACAGTTCTCCATTGATCCTCTTCTGCATCCCAGTTACGTACATTGTGTTTGACAAGCACATGCAGTTCAGGCATGCAGAGGCTAGGAGGCACTTCCACATAGATTGTACACCTCTATGAATTGTGTCAAGATAAAATATAGGTGGTCTTTTTGAAGTTTGGTTGGGAAATGTATTTGCAAATTTAAGGAGCTAAACATTTTTGTTGTTGATCTTTATCAGTACAGTAGCCCTTATACTGAGAGATGAAAATTGGATACATAGTGCCATCTTGTGTAACATACTGAAAATCCAGAAATGTTTGCAGTGGTTCAATGTTGCGGTTCTTGCAGTGACTGCTTTACTGTGAAGTGAACACTTCTACCACAAAGTGCTGCATGTACTTTTCCAAAGATGTTCATCTGTATGTGGCTTTAGTGCTAGCCAGAACTCACAAACACTTCCTACCACAAAATTAAGCCCCTGTAGTAGTTGGTTCACAACAGTACATGTAGTTGGTTCACTGTCATTGTCCCTTCCATTGTGGCTTTAATACGTTCAGTTTGGTGATGTGTTTCAATATGTTGTTTTCTTCCATGTAGTGTGAGAAGATCAGGAAAAAGAGAATCACTGTGATGGGTGCCCTGAAGATAGCACACACCAGCTCACTAGATGAGGTGGACAAGAGAATAGCAAAAGCCAGGTATGTCAGACATTTCTGTCTATTCTCAACATTGTGTTTGCTGGAACAATCCAAGTATGTTCATAAAAACGAAATCTAGCAGCCCCCACCCAGCTTGGTACTATTTCAGACTGCAAATTTTGTAGTTGATCTGTGACATTGTTGGTCTACTTCATAGATTTGGTACATTTTGTAGAATTTTTCTAATATATGAGATTTCCAAAACAATACACCTTACAACATACTTTTTGCACACCAAAAAAATTAGGTCAGCCCTGCAGGAAGTGACCTCTGACCTGAAGGAGCGGTTGGTGAGATGGAGGAAGATCGAGAAGTTATGTGGCTTCAACATCATCACCAACCCTGGGCTGACGGCGCTGTCACAGGTCCTCACAGAAGGTAGCATGAGGATTGATTTCTTTCCGTGCATCTTCAACACAGCAATGTGCCTTGCTTATTTTTGTGTGCGTGCTAGCCTGATTAAATCTCGCTTATAGCAGCCTGCGCAAAATCCGCCGGCCACCTGCAGGGAGGGGCCAGTTACAGCCACAGACAGCGGAGTTTGTGTTACACAGACTATGCGTGTACTAACCATAGAAAATGCTTATGTTCATGATGAAGGCTACTGACACCCATCTAACTAAGCCAAGCCTACTCTCCAATCCAAGTTGGAATGTCTTTTTTTTTTATATTCAGCAGTTTGTCACCAAAATAATGCTGTTTTTTGTTGCATTTATAGGAAACTATGTTCGTACAGGAATGTCAGTTTTTGTACCGGAATCTCCAGATGATTATGGTGGTATGAATGTCTCTCTTTGAGAATGTGTTTTGCTTTTGTCTGATTTCTTGTATGAGGGCTCAAAATAAGCCACCTACAACGAGCAATTTGCAAGAATATTCTCCGATTGAAATGTGAACAACTTGCAATTTTGCGAGGTAGAAAAAAACCCTCACATTTGGTATAATTATGAACAAGAGTTCAGTTTTGAAGCAGCATGCAAAACTTACCTGTTACAGTAGCTGTTACAATGCCATACAAGAAGATTTTACTTTTAAAGGCTTTATTCATTGGAAAAAATTATAGAAATTGTATTGTCTTTGGTACCTTCAGCAGAAAATGTTTCTGGAGTTTGTGGCAACTGTTGTAGGTAAGACAAAAAAGGGATTTTGAGCCCTACATGTTGTTGTGTTCATTAAATGTCTGGATCAGCTGTACTTTAATACAGCTTTTCTTACAGGAAAGGTGGACGCTGCCATGTGAGAAATCATTATGAACAAGTTCCTGGCAGATCTGAGTGTTGCAGGCATTGAAACTTTGTCTTCTTTCATAGAAAAATATGATATACTTTTGGCAAGAATCATGCATTATCTGCATTATCAACATTATGTGCCAAAAAATATTTTGTCTTTGTTACGTATGATCGAAAAATGTATCCGTAATTCGATATATAAAAAAGAATCATATCAAAAGGTATGAACAATATTTCTTTGACAGTTCTCAGCACTGTTTTGCACCCTCCAACAAATGTGACTTAACTGATTTTTTCTATACTATGGTCACCAATCCTCAGTTTAGTGATGATGTATGTCACTAAGGTGGCTGTTGATACTAGTCTTGAACATGAACCTGACAGTCAGTTTATGTTGTTGCAATGAGTTGCAGAGCTTAACTGTGGCCGGAAGGAAGTTGCAATGTTGGAATGTTGTCAATAACATCACAGGATCCAGAGCATTGCAGTATTTAGGCGTTGACAGATCAAGTTTACAGATCATCGCTTGGGAAAATGGCATAGAGTGTGATGGACACCTCTCAGCACAAACGTCTGTCTATGTTTGTTGTGTGTCACAATCTTTATATGGAGTTGAAATTATCACAATTGGAAGAAAAACTTTTCTCAGAAACCAGAAAGGTTATGGGAAGCTCTTGGGAACAATCTCCATGTTTGGCAGAAGTTAAAGTTGATATTATTTATTTTGCAGGCTCTGTCCCTGGGAGCCCAGGTTTTGCAGGCAGTGTGCAGGGTGTGGAGGACGACTCTTTGGATGAGGACCAGCCTCCCACATATTCAACAGGTACATAAAGTTTTAATTCATAGCACATAATTACCTCCATGAAATATCACGGAGGTTATATTTTCACTAGTGTTTGTCTGTCTGTGTCTGTCTTTCTTGAAAACAAAATAACTCAAGAACAGCTGGGTGTGGTGGGAATGGTGGGATCGCTTTCATACTTGGTGGATGGGATGTGATGACAGCTGGAAATGATTAGATTTTGGGCCCTCTGTGGCTTCCCTCGGTACTGCAGGGTAATTTCAGCTTATGCTATCTCATGTTCTGAGCATGCTATGGTCACGATTTTTGGGTGTTAGATAGCTTTTGTGCTCAGGAAGAAGTGACGCCGGTTTGGGCCCCTAGCAGGTAGTTTTGGCATAGCATTGGTATTTTTGTCAAAAAGTTCAGAGGTGAATAAGTCAAGAAAGGAACAACAGATTTTCATGATTTCAGGACAAAGTTGGACAGGTTTGAGCCCCTTAACGTTTAACTTTGGAACTGCGTTTTTGTCAAGACATTCCAAAGAGAATAATTGAAGAAAGGAATGACAGATTTCCATCATTTTAGACATACAGATAGCTAAGGCAAAGATGTTCATAATGATATACATGTTATGCTAATAGGGACTTCAGTTGCATAATCAATCAGGAAATTGTATTATTCCATAACTGGACTTCAATAAATGTAACACATGTAATTTATGATAGGCGGAACATAAATAGATACCAAATATGCAAGCAATTTTCACTAAATGAACTATGTCAGCTCATCTGAATGCTAAAGAAATTATACCATTGAGACTATTTGTCCTGGTTGATCTGAAGACTAAAGCAGGATTTATTATAGGGTCATCTGGTGCCATGAGTTCGTCCCATAGCACTGCGTCGTTGTCCACCCTGGGAGAGGCCATGATGCGTCCGGGGGGTGGCGCTGAACCCCTGGCACCAACCTTCTCAATAGGCGAGAGGTGAATTGAAGAACTGAATCAGATACAGTACAGTATTTATAACCAGTAAGCCTCATCACACATCCCTATGCCCTTCCTTCTCGCTTTCCTTTTTTTCCTTTTCTCTTTTGATTTTGGTTCATTTTAATAATCATATTAACGATTTACAATAATCATTCATGATCATACTTTCTTATTGCAGTGTTTTGCTACTCTGTTTCTTTCTCACGTTTTGCAGTGTCCAAATTTGGTTGCTGTTTGTCACTGTAGCCATCATGAAGTCTGTGTGTGCAGTATGTTGGGAAACATTAACATTGTTAATTAAAAAATTAACATTATTGTACATTGTTACTAACAAACTTTAAGTTATTGTATGTCCACCAGACTGATATTTGTGCAACCGACATACATGTACATAGACCTGTCAGATACATGTACCTTTACTTCCTTCTATGGTCATAGACGAATTATATTTATGTGTGTGTGTGTGTGCATGGCTGTATGTATTTACTCATACTATCATCATAGACTACAAGAGTAACTGACTAACTGCATGTCTCTGCTTTATCATTTTTATCTGCCATCCTTCCCATCTTCAATCCTATTCCATCACCTGTCATCACATTCTCCATCTTCTCCACATGTCAGTGTTTACTGAGGCGGCCTGCAAACCTGTCCTGTCCCTTTATACAGCCATGTATCGCCATGAGTCTATCCCTTTCTGTTCCACTTTCTAGCTTTTTAACTGTCGTTTGTGTCGTTCTTAAAGTTACCCTCAGTGCTGTATAATTTAATTCCCTGTCCTTTTTCCCGCCTTGACAACCCTCTGCAGTGACTTGTGTTTGGATTCCTACATGTACGTACATCTGTCACTGTTTGTGTCTCAATTACTCTGTATTTCAACTTGCAGTCGCTGAATGCATACAGAACACATTTCATTCTCTTTTACAGTGTGCTAGTTAGTACTTTGATCACATTGGGTTTTGTTCTGTAATATAATCAGATGTCTTTTCTTGTCCCTTACAGTCAGCTGATGACATCACAAATGTATGGCAGTAGTGAGACAGTAGTCCGCAGAACGTTGGATAGAGCACAGAGCGAGCAAGCCTCCCCACAAAGGCCCCCCATGGTCAAACAAGTCACCAGCCAGAGTCTGCCCGGAACTCTTGTGTCCCAGAGTTCCATCCAGTCCATCCAAGACGACCTTGCGCGATCGCGTACGAACGGAACGGACTCGAACCTTTCCAATTACGAACCAAACTTCACCGACAGCTCCTCTGCCGAGACGCTTGAGGAAGACGGTGCAGGGTCACAAGCAAACCTCTCGGACAACGCATCGACGAAGACAGCCATCCAGCGGCCAGCAATGCTACAGCCGATGTTGTCAACCACGTCCCAAAGTTCACTGGACTCCCCAAAGGACACAAAAAAGGGGAAGAAGACTTGGTTCAGGAAAGCCGACAGGGGGTCAACTTCAGGACCTGCAAGTCCGACATTTGAGGACAGTACAGATGAACTGATAGAAAAAGAAGCCACAGAGGATAAGAAGAAGAAGAAGGGGAAGTTCTCAGCTTTGATCTCAAAAGCCAAGACAGCATAAGAAGGAAAGTTACAAATAGATGACAAAGGGAGATATCTCCAGATACTTGATGAAACAATGGTGCCAATTTTTGGCCCGGAAACTGTCAGTAGTCCTTGGGCTACGTTCTTCTAAAGAAACGAGGCTATTTCAGGAGTAGAAAGCAACTTACATTATGTTTATGTGTGTATTACTGTGTAATATTTCCTTACAGAAGATTTATATTTTAGATGGTTGATTTCTAGAAACAATATCTAGTAATCACTGAAAATAACAAATGAGTTTTACCCTTTGACTAGTCTGTAGTTCACTCTAGGAAGACCACCAGCATACTTGTGTAGGTTTCATTGCTTGAAGATTCTGTCACAAATGTTGATGTCTGAAATAACAAAGTTGTAACATACCACAATTGGTCAGTATACATGTGTAGTTGATATAGATATCTATTACTCTTGAGGAAGGTCTGTAGGATTTTGGATTCTCTTCTGAAATGATCCTTTCATTGACCTTATGAAGGGTTATCTGGGTGGTGCTTAAGGTGCGGTCACAATAATGATCGTATAGTTGTAGGATTTTCAATCAGACCAGAACACAATTAACCATTAACAAAACTATGACAACTTTTACTGTCAGAAGACTGCTGGATTTTGTAAGACAAATCCACAACTGTCTCAAGAAGCTGTTGTAATAACTCTTAAGACTTACGACAAATGTGACTGCACCCTTCCTTAAAATACAGGGTGAGGGACCATGTCTTTCATAACACAAAACTTTGTATGTTGTTGTCTTTTCAAGAGATGTACTTGCTCTATGTGGTATGTTTTATACTGAAGACCGATGCTGCATATACAGTAGTTCTAATACCCTTTACTGTCCACTGTGTGCAATGTGTGTGTTGTCTTGACACTGGTGTCATTCTTTTAAGCACCTTGCCATGTGGGGTTTGATACGGTAAAGAGAATCCATTTTGCTGGGTTGGAGAATAACTGTTGTCCCATATTTCCTGAGGAGACAAGGAGCCTGCCAGTGCCTTGTCTTTCCATGTTTTGGATGAAAAAATTTGTAAGTGGTTGGGTGGAGTAAAGCCAAAGCTAGACTTAGTCAAAGTTATCCAGCTAAGAAAGAAAATGGTAAGGATCTTTGCTGTCCTTGTGGAAAAGTCAAGTCACAGCCCTCTTTTTATTTCCTAAGTAAAAACTGTTATAGAGGACATGTCTGAAGGTTAGGGTTTTTTTAAACACCATGAACAGGTTTTTGACTTGTTTTCTTGTTACAGTAGTAAAAAAGGTCAACTTATTACTGCCCAAGCCATGTACTATGATGTAGGTTGAAGGTGTGTGTGTGTAATGACAGCTCAAGATTTATGTATATATATTACCAAGGACAGAATGTGTGTAATATGTAGTGCACATACATAGTACTGTACTTTCATTGAGAGCTTGTGATTATGTTTTAGTTTTCATTTCAATATCCATTTCCTTGTTGGCAATATTTCTACCAGATTTTAAAGATTGTCTGTCAAGCAATACTCTCACCTATGAAACCCACTTCAAAGCTATTCTGGACTTTTCATAATGTGAAAGTGGAGGATTATTTTCTAAAGATAATTTGTCTTGCCACTGTTGCATTTAGCCTGGGTACCATCTTCTGTAATCATTGCTGGCTCAATCCTTCCCCTTGCTAACCAAGTCCTCATCTTTAGGGTGATATGTCAAACAGTAACATTTTGTTACTTGATTAAAAATATGCTGTTGTTGTGTAGGTTGTGGAAAAGAGCTTTTATAGCAATGGTTGTATTGTTCTGTGTAATTCTGAATTTGAAAAGACACATTCATTCAAAGAAAGAAAACACAAAGCTGCATACATGTATTTTGCATGCAAATGTAAATGGCAGTGCTCTCTGCACACATTACATGAAGTTTTTAGTCATGCTTACATGAACATGTATGTTGGAAACAAAATAGTAATGTTTAAGGCTACCCTATTCAACAGTTCCTCCTTTAGTTATTCATAATGACACTGGAAACTGTCTATATACTTCCAAGGACTTTAATATAATGTCCTTATTACTACAATACTGTATACTCTTTGCTACCTTAATGCCAGTTCACCTTTATCCATATCATAACCTGTATTCGCTGTAAAGATTCCCTACTATTTAGGGATATCAGTTTGACAGACGGTGGTTTCAAGCAGCAGTATCTTAAAACTATTGCAATTTGACACCACTGCCTGTCGACTTGATACCCCGAGATACCATAGACAACGGACATAAGTTACTTTGTGGATAAAGGTGAACTAGTGTTACAAGAAATGTAGGATTATGTTCAGGAAGTGTCTTTTTGTCACTTGCTTGTTGGTAAGCAAGGAAAGGTTTTAAGACAAAAATGCGTCCGCATTTTGTGTAATGTAACAAAATTTGCCTGGTAATTCACTCAAAGTTAAATGTTCAAAGCCACAATGCTTGCTGTGTTATGAAAACTTTCATCATGCATAATTAAGCAGTGAACATCAAAGTCATAGAAAGAACAGCATTAGAAGGTGCTGCCTTGGGTAAAATGCAATGATAAATAAAGTACAAGCAATAGTTAACTTAGCCAAAACTGCTGCTTTTACAAGGATTGACTTGTTGATAACTCGTATGGGGGCAATACACATTACAAACTAGTTACAGCTAGAAATGCACCGTATACACAAGTTTTCACAAAATAGCAATCCTCTGACTAATGTTATCTGTTCTACTATGCATTACCAGTCCAATAATTTGGCAGTATAAACAATTCTTCTGAATAGCAATACTATGTTGCATGAATTACCTTGATGAATAGGTCATAGTGATTTATTGAAAAATGGGGAGAAAGATGTTCAGTTTGCTTGCTATTACCATTTAAGACATACAGTGTAGCAATACGGACCAACTAAACTATGTCAATAACAGACTTTACATACAATGCAGACTGGATGAGATATTTTTATCTGTACTTAATTGTGTATAAAAGAGCTGCTTTCACCCCAGTTATGCATAAGTTAAGTCATAGCATAAGGGAAATGACAGACTCCAATAAATGCACCCCCTCCGCAAAACTCTCGTTTTTACTTATCACACATAGTCACAAGTAGATGAAGAGAAATACTGCCCATATTGGCGCATTGCTACCTTGTTCTTATCGATATGATTATACAGACATGTACACCCAATGTTCTTGCAAATTTCATTTACAAAAGAAAATAATATATTGAGAAAGTTACATGTAGTTGTACAGACAAAAGTTGGTAATTGAATAAAACTCCCATGTTTCACTTGTATTCTATTTTGTCATGTTTGTTTTGACTTTCATTCTGTGCAGTTGACTCTAGTGGTGGGTACAGGTACAAAGACGTTTGTCTTGTTGGACCGGTCCACTAGTTCTGAACACAGTGCACAAAAAGGTAAACTCGCCTCTGGTACTGAAAACTAGCCACACAAAAGTGAACACACCTGTCCTTGGTGCTGAACACTATCCACACACTACTAAACATACCTGTCCCTGGTACTGAACACTATCTTTTTCGCACAAGCCTATTTAGACAAGATTTATGGGGAAAGTTTGAACACATACATCACGGTGCTAAGTTTGAGTACACGTGATGTCCTCACGTACTTTGCTCAACCAATGACGATATATAACACCGCTTGGCTGAACGATACTGTAGTTTTACAAAATCTCGCATGGTGTCGCTTCTGTACGGTGTATCCCAGATGTCATCGCGAAGTGGGTCATTTTCACTTCCGCGTTGCCGAGGACGCAAACACGACAGACACTCTGCGTAACCAACGATTTGGAATAGGACTATACTTGTCTTTATAGAAGCGAGTAGAAGACCTAAAGTCTTGCTTTTCTGTCCCATGTATCTGGGTACACCAATTCTTCCCCTAACTGTTCAAACTTTACGCGTTGTTGTGTTTGTTTACCAAACAGAATTCGGTCTGTGCCCCCCTCCCCCTTTGGCAACTTGTCGCTAATTTTTGAGGTCCATAAAACTTGTAGCGATGGATCTGATGGGCAGAGACAGTATCCTGCAGCTGAGGGACATGCTGCAGGCGGCAGAGCCACAGGACGACAGCAGCGACGAAGAGGTAGGAGTGTCAATCTCTCAATATGGTGATTTTTTTTTACTAAAGACAAAGTAAAGTTGTTCTTGTTGACAAGAATATTGATAGAGCTTAATTTTCTGTGAATGTTTGCGTTTGGGATGCAAGTCCAAGAACGCACTCGTGTGGAAAGTCCACTAAAGCAATGTTGATGCGAGTTATTAAGATATTAGTAACGATATTAAATACAATAGTTAAAAGTGATTACATATGTAACGTTATATTGAACTTTATCATTTAATGTTATTTATTTTACTGTAACAGCTGACTTCTCATCAGCCAATGGCAAAGATGGGCCCAGCAGATGTTGGACCAAAGAAAAAAGCTGAAAAGTCAGGTAAGAATTTTCTGAAAAGGTTTACGTTTTGATCCGTTTTGATCATGAATGCAATAAAATTTTCTTGTCAGAAAAAGTTATACTCCCAAATGCAGCATTTATGCATATGTGCTTAATTGAATTGCCTACTCATTTAGAATCATTTTGATTGGTTATAGCACGAATCAATTTGATTTGTAGTAAATCTTACACCTATAATATATCAATGGGAGTTCAATATTAAAGAAGTCCCTATGTTTATCATAAAAGTTTTTTTTTTAATCCAAACATTGTCAGAAACAGATCTAACGTTATATAAAAGGATTTAACATCATGTAATTCAAGCAGACTCAAATACCCCCACGCCCTCAATATTTTGCTATATGGAATAACCGATTGCATGTCCCATTCCCATAGCTCTGCCCCCCACGGCGCCCAAACCCCCCACCAAGGACATCTGGGACGAGGAGGAGGTCGCGACAGGTGCAGAGTACGAGGACGTTCTGGACCCCAGGCCGCAGCCCGAGTGAGTTTAAATGACACAAAGTGTTCTTCATCAGTAGAACACTTTTACTTAGTTGTATGACAGGTTTACTGTAAATGTATTTAAGTTTGAGGGGATTTATTATATATAAACTTCGTGGTAACGGGACAATGCATTGTTCGCGGTGGTTTTGAGTTTGCGGTAGCGCCATGCACGGCAGTCACATAATGTAAAGGAAAATATTTGCAGTGGTTTTGAGTTTGCGGTGAAGCGGCCAAACAAAAACAGCGAACATAAAACCACCGCAAACATTTCTGCATTTACAGTATTTCAAAATACAGCAATGCTGTCACAGGTATATATGGCAGCCAAACAGCTGAATTGTGCCAGGACATTACAGAAATCACAATCAATTATCACTTACAAATTCATTTTGAAGCATATTTACAAGTAGAAAGGCACTGGAGGATTGTGGCTAAGAACAGGTAATCAATGTTGTGACAATAGGTCGTTAAAGCATTTTAATAGTGCTAAGTGTTCCCTTCGGTGTCTGTCTTTTTTGTCCCTGGAAGGACGTTTGCTACTCGTTAAATATGCGGACAATAATCAAAACTTATGACATTTTTACCGATTCATCAAGAGTTCCATATATCTAATAATATAATTAGAGTTGACTCTTTCTTTCTTTTGTCACAATTGTAGGTATGACGTGGTTTTCAAGCAGGCTGTGACGTCAGAAGACATGTTCTTACAGATGGGGAACAAGAACTTGTCTTCAGCCAGTTGTGAGGACATGGTGGTAGGTACAGGCTCTATTGCAGGGGATGTGTCCAACCAGAATAAGTGATCTATGTTACTTTAAAATGGTTATCAATACAAGTATTCATTTTATGGAGAGTAATACATTGAGTCATTAACATATGGACTTCATTATTTTCATAAACTTCATTATTATTTCCTACATGCACATTAGGAATGTCATTGTTCGAATATCTTCAGGTTAAAATCAAACTTCCTGGTCACAAGTCTTCAGAGGTGGAGCTGGATGTCACCGACAAGTTTTTAGACTGCAGAACACCAAAATAGTAAGTACTCACAGTCTCTAACATGAGGCTAGCTGTGATCCCTCTGACAGAACGCCCTCTGACAGAATGTAGAGAAACTGCAGTGCTCACTTTGGCAGAAAATAAAGTTTGGGAATACACATATCATGCACTTGCACACCCACTGTGAACCACTCGCACATTCACACACACACACACACACACACACACATGCAGACAGACACACTAAATTTAGACTAGGAAATTAAAATGGATTTGTCCTCCTTGCTACTGATAGACAAGGCGAAAAAATATGTCACACCCTTAGGAATGAAGTACAAATGGTGCATTTTATTTGTTTCCCATGTATATCTAGTATAATAGTACATCATTTGCATTTATCAAAATCAGCAGAATGTATTTCTTGTAACATCCTTATATGCAGGTGCCATCCACAACATTTTTGTTCATGTTGTGTCTCTGGCAATAAAGTCCTTTATATAAAGGCATCATGAACTATTGGATGCCAATAAAATCACTGTTCTGTTTGTCCCTCCCCAGTAAACTTGGCCTCCACCTGCCCCACCCTGTGGACAGTAAGAACGGCCGAGCACAGTGGGTCCAGGACCAGGAGATGTTAGTCGTGACGTTACGGATGGTGCGAGACCTGGACTTCATCAACTTCTGAATCTTCCTCCTCCCATCACAAGCAGCTCATTACCTTGTGATACTTGTACATTTAATACAGATTAAAGGAATTTGTATATGAAGAGAGGACCAATATTGTCAATTGCACTTCAGAACATAATGACAAAGGAATGCTTTATGCATTATTGTACATTGTCTTACAACCTTTTTATGATGTGATTTATACAGTAATTTTTTATCTATGCAATGATAAAATACTACAAACAAATACAACTTCTCACTTAGGATGACTTTATTTCAGCTAGTGCCTTTTCAGTGTTGTTGTAAAAGTGAATAGAATTATAGTTCATATGTATTTCAATCAAAGCCTGTTTCCATTTCATAAATGGGGAGGGGAATATTTGTAACTTTTATGGACAGAAATGTGTTGGACAGTTCCATTTTATAAATGCAGGGGTTGTCAGAATAGCTGTACATGTTGGATTTGAAAGGTTCTAGCTTATGATGAGAATTCTGTGTTCTTTAAGCTAACAGAAAAATATTTTGGAGTTTTGGCAATGTTTAGCTTTGTATCAATATGTGAAATACAGTTGTAGCAGTCGTTAAAAGGTATGGTTACAAAGGTGTACTTTTAGCTTTCATCCCTCTCAGGTGTAAATTAAGATTTATGTTTCTCTGTCTACAAGAAAAGTAAACATTTGTTCTGGTTCATGTTTGAGTTTGAGTGAGTTTATTTGTGATCCAGTCTAAATCATGAGACAAATTATCTGACTCAAATATTTGAGATGTCGGATTCGGTCATGTCCGTACATATCCGCTCAGTGACACTTTGTGTGACTTGGCTTATTGGGACCAGTGATTGAATTATGAAGAAAGTAATTTTGTTCCGGGGTAATGGCTACAGGTTTTGGGTATGTGTGGTCATAACTCAAATGTCAGGACATTGACTATCGGCGCTGTCTCTTTTGTCATGGTAGCCTCCGTTGCAGTTTTCATCTTAGGGAATGTGGCATTGGTTCTCGATTTTCAACATTGGTTAGGTTCTCTTGTGCCGGGAAATGGAGTTTGCCGAGGAAAGGGGTTTAATTTTGTCGTGGAAAGGAGTTTACCCCGTCTGGCGACAGCTCTATTCGAAGACTGAACCGGAGGCTACGTCATAGGCCGTCCTACGATTTTCATGTCGAGGAATTTTCAAGCAGCTGCAGGTTGTGACAGAACCAACAGCCGACAAGGATCTAAGACAGTTGAGTTTTGTACGACACACTTACGACTATCCCAAAACGTCTTGAGTTTGCAATCGCACGGCGATCGTACGACAAATGTGACCAGGCCTTAATCAATCAATTTATTACCGTTGATATGCGTACAATACAATCTAATATTTCCATCACCGAGTGTCATGAAGTTGAACAAAAATCCCTCAGTTGTGGCAACCGCACTGTGAACTTGGTATTTAGTTTAATCAATTCGGAATCGATATTCAATTAAATCCTTGGTACAAAAGCTGTTTACAAAAGTGTGAACAAAGCGGCCTTCGTTTATGGTGTTTAAGAGATAACCCGCTGACCTTAACAAAAGTGTTATCTGGACATGAATGTACTTTAGACACAACATGATATATGGTGATTAACTATGATTACTTTGCTGACTCATGGTTCCCTTTTAAAAAGGATAAATAAAGTTCCTTGTGAATTTTCAGAAAAAATGTTTTAGAGAAGTTGATTCAGAGACGTGTGCTTAAGAGTCTTGATAGATAGACCAAGGGCGTTAGTTATTTAACGTCCTTGGACAGACATAACGACATGAAACTGAATTATTCTAATCTATAAAACACTGACTTGCGCGCTGAGAACAACATTTCAAGCAAATGCTAGTTTTCTGAGACCGGCTTTACGCTTTGATGTGGTCATGGCAAAACTTACAAACTCAGGATGTTTGGGTCATTGCAAAAACGCTGAACTTCGTCAGTTTTAAACAACAACAACAACATGTCCCTCAGCTTTTCCTGTTTTTGTTTACCCATTTCTTTAACGGAACACCGTTAGTAGGTTTTGAGCAGCGTGGAAAGCATCTGACCACGTTTCCCAGTCAGGCCGGTTTGGTTTTAATCTAAGATACTTGCAAGACGCCTTAGTTCCTGACAAAAGACCTGTTATAGGATTAGCCTTGAAGATGTTTGGTTAAGTCTGTATTGTTTCTTTCTACGCCAGTGAGAAGTGCTTGAATCGGGTTCAGCATGCGTGAAAATCTTCACCAGAGCGCAAAACTTTCACCCTTCAAAGCGCCGTAAGAACTTGAAGGGTCACAGGTAGTCACACCGTGCACCTGTAAGCTGGCCGCGATGGCTAAATGGAAAAATATCCTCATGAAAATAGTTGCTGTCAAGACTACGGAACGTTTAATTGGTCTCTGTTGTACTTTCGCGAGTTCTTTTGTTCCAAGTAAAAATGTCCTCGGTCGTAGATTATATATTGAAAACTTTTGTACTGCGTTTCTTTTCTTCCGAGCTTACTTTCCCTGATTCGTGTGTTTGTCCCGTCTTTTCTTCTTAATGCCGATTGACTACTTAATTCGTCATTGTCTGCATAACAAGTGAGTCAAAATAAGCCGTCCAAACAGGCATTCATACACTGTTGACTCGGTGCTATAGGCCGCGGAGTGTATTTACACTGGTAATGGACAGCATATTTGTTTAGCAGCTCTAAACATGTCGCGAACCGATGCGGTCGGGTTGGGATACTAACGTCACATTCAGCCGGGGGGACCACTTTTGCCTGTATATGTATACCGTCTTTGGACATTTCTTCAGCTTCGCCACGTCTTCAGTGAAATCTTCATCTAAGACAAGAACAGTATGACGTTCGCTTCATACCACAAATCTGTGATACAACGAGACAGAAGTATGCCGTAACTCCTGTAAACTCTGTTCTCACATGTGACCCCCCTGGAAAAGTACGTGAGGCATATACGGCAGAAAATCCGCGCTGCCCAGTCCCAGCCCAGCTGTGTTGCCTGGATACACGTGGAAACTAACAGCAGCAGACGGTTCTCTTCTCTGACACAGGAACACAAGTGAGTTAGATTCCTTTTCTGCTACTAGTATACCTTTATAAGACTTCTTCCAACGGTTGATGTGTTCTGTTGGAGATATGCCTGTTCAGTGATATGGATTGATCTTGTCCAACACGTTAGAAGCAAACACCACGCACACCGTCAGGTGAAACGTTTATATCGCCACCTTGTTGTAATAGCTGCCCGTTACGGTCTTGGTTACGTCGCAGTTCGGTAACGGTACGTTTGATTGGCTGGCGGGTATGGCGAATTATGTTCGGTCCTGGTAACCTTAATTTAGCTTGATTTGAACAAGAATGTCCGGCTTGTGAAGGTATTTTGTCCCAACGGTCCGTATAAACTCCCGGGAGTCTTGATAAACACTTGTCATGATAAGGTTATCTTAGCAAGCAAAATGATGAAATAAACATTTGTCTGGCAATCATAGCAATCGTCTGTTACAGGCATGTAGTTGGATGGAAACATGGTTGTCGAAGCGAAGACAAGAAATCTTGTCAGATTTTTATCCACTCAGTTTAAACTGTTTCTAGACCCCGATTAAATATGTTGTCTATAGGCAGCCGCACGGTGTTGCACTGAACTTGTCCTTTTAAAACAATTTAAGACAATTTGATAAACAATTTGGTAATAATATGAACTAGCGATGTCTCGCTATTTATGATTTATCTATTCCGTGTACACGCGCAAATTTATCAACCTATTATAACTGACCTGATAAATGCTACGTTCGACAGTCTTCAAACGTTAACGTGTCATAAGCTTGCAGTTCTATTTGCAAACCCTTATCGAATATTCTAGTACAATATCAGTCCATAATATCTAGGTTTACAGTTTTCATTTGTCGCACCCAAAGAAGAATTACTAGTCATACGTAAGACATGACGTCTCAGTAACGTTATATATTTGTCTTTTGTGCCGCTATAGACTGTATAGTGCAGCAACAATTCCAATTTTAATGAAGACGGGCGTCTTATCGTGATGATATGATGGTCTGATTAAAAATTCATTGGCAGGGATATGAGAAAAGGTATAATGAGCAAGCCGGATTTGAGGGTCCAAAATTAGATAATACTGTGGCCCTAGTGAAAACTGTTAGGGATATTATGATCATGGCCTTTAGGTCAGTGTAGTAAAGTGGTAGGTCCATTAGGACCATTAGTTGCAAAAGTTAGAAAAAAATGATCATTTGAAACCCTTAAGAGAAAAGTTGTTTTTGTGGGTTTACTCCCAGTAGTCTCGTTGTCAATGGACATTTGTGGAAACATCTAGTATTCTCTGCCCTTAAAACCGTTCGAACAATGGTTAACCTACATTCACACATTTTCCTTTACATTCAACAGTCAATGAAGTCCCAATTGTCTGAATCCATCCTATTGTCCCATTCGCTCCTCTGATCGCAAGAAGAATCTGAGTTTTCTGTGTTTGGTTTTAAAAAATTCACGATCTGTCTGTGGTGCAGACGACTTTCAAAGACCAACTACCAATCAGAGCCGATGGACTACCTTGCCCACGACTCACAACCATGGTCTGGAGAAGGTCGTAGTCGCAACTATGTGTGAAAGAATCTTAAGATACACAGCACTATTGACATTTTACTTATCACAAAGGCCAGGTTCGGGCAAAGACCTCTACCCTACATCCTTCTGTTGTGAGTGACATTTTTAATAGCCCTGGTGGATTCTTGAGAGACATGTACAAACGTATCGCTATTTTAGGAAAGTATTACCCGTACCTGTCACAGTACGAACTCATATGACCACCGCCAAGTGTGTTAAATCCCAAACAAATGTTTACATGTTTGTACAGGGTGGGTCAGAGTTATTACACATCTCGTTCAATGCATGTGACATCTCTTATCGTTTGCACAAAGTTTTCTGAGAAGCCAGCTAAGAATGTATTACTCTTACTTGTAACAGTACGAACTCATATGACCACCACCAAGTGTGTTAAATCCCAAACAAATGTTTACACGTTTGAACAGGCTGGGTCAGAGTTATTACGTTCTCGTTCAATGTCTCACATCTCTTGTTTGAACAAAGTTCTGATCGCAAGAAGAATTTGAGTTTTCTGTATTTGATTTGTCAAAATTCACAATCTGGTGTGCAGACGACTATCAAAGACCAACTACCAATCAGAGCTTGCTCGCGACTAACTCGCAACCATGGTCTGGAGAAGGTCGTAGTCGGCTATCAAGGTTTGACAGGATCTTTAGATACACAGCATTATTGACGTTTTACTTATCACCAAGGCCAAGTTTGGACAAAGACCTCTACCCTACATCCTTCTGCTGTGAGTGACATTTTGATACCCCTGGTGAATGCTTGAGAGACATGTACCGCTATCGCTATTTTAAGAAAGTATCGCTATTTTAAGAAAGTATCACCCGTACTTGTCACAGTACGAACTCTTATGACCACCACCAAGTGTGCTAAATCCCAAACAAATGTTTACATGTTTGAACATGCTGGGTCTGACTTATTACACATCGCGTTCAATGCATGTGACATCTCTTATCGTTTGTACAAAGTTTTCTGAGAAGCCAGCTAAGAACGTATTACTCGTACGTTGTCCGACGTTGTACGAACTCATATGACCACCGCCAAGTGTTTGAATCCCAAACAAATGTTTACATGTCTGAACAGGCTGGGTCAGAGTTATCACACTTCTCGTTCAACGCCTCAAACGTGTGGCATTTCTTATCGTTTGTACAAAGTTCACGGAGAAGTCAGATCAGTCGCCAGGTGGCCGTGTGTAGTCATTAATCTTGATGGGAGACCAACGCGGGACCGTGTGGGACTGGCGAACAAATAGCGACACCGGCGTGAGCATCGGAATGCATAATCATCGGTGACATTGTGCACGTGCTTGTGACTTCATTTCCTGTGTTATAATTGATAAATGCTAGAGAATGCAATTAGAGAAGAAAGACAGACAGAAAGAAAGAATGACTGAATGAATGAATGAATTAAAGAAAGAAAAAGACAAAAAGTAGCTTGCAAATAATGCTTAATGTGTATGCTGGTTTACTCCATGTGGTGAATTATGTTTAAGACGAAATCTGTTATATCTTTCTGATATGACAAAGGTATCTTCTGTCATTCGATTACCAATAACAAAGCTGTATCTTTTGCAAATTGTGCCTTTTTTCAAATCTAGGTTCAGATTTAGGGTTCATATGAGAGGTCGTCCATTATACAAGGTTTACGAAGCGTAACCGACAAGCAGTTGCCATTTACAGGTAGTAGTTAGGTAATTTATGTTTGTTGGACGTGACTTGCATTAAAATCTTCCTGTTTGTCAAGTTTGTCTTGTTTACACGTTAAATGATCTTAAATCTTACAAAAATATCAAACCAACCGTGTCAATGGACATGTTACTCACAGTCGGGTCACGTAACTTCGTCCAAATTGTGTGACACTATTGTTTAAAAACAGGTGCGTCCAACCAAATGACACAGTTATGTTGCACAACTTCTGCGAAACTGTGTCCTATGGCACGTAAAAGTAAAACAAGTAAATAAATCCTGTGGTATGTACCTAATTATAGCCCCTGTGCCCATCACAGGAGCACGAGTGACCGTAGTTTGTGTGTACAGGCGGTCGGAGTGCCGCGAGGTGTAGTTTGATCTTCGCAAGAGGCGTGATTAGAAATGTGTAGAGTCATTGACTGTGAGGACAACGTACTTTGATCACCTGAGCTCATGTACATGCATGCGATGTCACTTAGGCCAGGCGATGCTAGAGCACGTACGTATTCAATCTTACTTCTGATGAAAGAAAAAATCGCCATATACGGCGTTATCGGAATTTTTGTCACTGCTGAAGACAGCGATTTGATGGTTTTAAAAAGGTACGTGTGTGCATCTAGTAGAGGTGTTTTCCTCGTTAGTTCCTCCTAGCGCAAGCTGTACTAGTGTCTAGCTGATCGATTCCGTAAGCATTCTGGACTTCGCTTGAAGTAAAATAGGTCTTCAAAGATGTCTTATTAAGATGTAAGAATCAGCATACACGGGGCAGAAAATGGGAACTGTTACAGAATGTAGACGATTTACGTCAAACGTCGCGTACGGACGTCACAGAAATGTACCGCATAATTCCAAGCCATACCAAAAAGTCGTTAACAACTTTAAAGGCAACGAAAAGACCGGAAATTAGAATTTATTATGACAAGACGGTGTTTTTTCCTCTCGCTTGCTTTCTGTCGTAATGTTACATGAGTTGTTGCACGTAAGATATCCCTATTCATACCTTTTCTAAACAATAGGAGGCCATTTCTTAGTATCCCAACACTGAAGGCATTCCGTTTGATGGTTTGAATATAGTTAGAACATGAAACAATGGGCAAATAGGGTCGCTCCGCGCACAAGGCGAAGCAGTGGTGCTACAATATGGTACTATGAAAAATGTGTGGTTCTATTTCATGCTAATGAGTTTATAGTACCACACATTTTTTATAGTACCATACTTTTCTGCACTATGGAGATATAAACACAGTAATTGAAGGGCTCTGATTGGCTGATGGGTAGTGGCCATGTTCTAATCATGAGTAGTGCGTTTCAGAAGTAGCCATAATCGTAGCGTCTCTTTTGAGCTAGATTGCTGAAAACGTTTGGAAGGTTCTGTTCGAATTCATGAGTAAGATGACGGTAAGTGTTAATGTATCATCCTGTATAGAGTTAGAAAGAAAAGAAGGCCTTCTTCGTAATGATACCAATACTCTTAAAAGATGTTGTTGGAATCATAGTTTTTACACAACAACAGGGACAACAATCGTAAGGGTTTCGAATTTACATGACTGTTCTACTTTATATTGGGGAGGGTTAGGTTTTTAGAAAATTACGAAGGAAGACCTGGGACAACCCCCCTTTCTGACAAAATGAAATCGTCTTAACCTCATTCCTACGTTTTCTCGTGAGCCACACAACTCATTCACGTACTGAAAAGGCGCTTATGTTATTTTGCCAACAAGGTCTCCGCAAGCGATTAAGGGATTTGAAGGTCTTAAATCCTACTCTGAACTCGTTAGACTGCTTTGTGATCGGGTAATTGAGTCTTTCTGCTGATCCCCTCGCCCATTCACCCGCCCACACCCTGTGGCCAGGCGTTAGTGTAGTTCAGGCATTCCTACAGGTGGATTATTCCCCATGGACACACCACGCCGCCATGTCCAACTCAGAGACTTGCTGTTTCTCTCTGGAAAAATGTACGCATCGCCCCAGCTTCTTCTCGTAGTCAGTTGAACTGATCAGTCGGACTGAAGTCATGTTTTGGTGAGTTGTTGTGGTAACGCATTTTGAGAAGGAAGTTTGTACCTGATATTTTGCTTGATAAGTGTCTTTTGTGTGTGTTTTGTCCCCTCATTGAGTTCAAGAAAAGGGCAATCTGTTGTTTTCACCCTGAGACGACAACGACTTGATCGTGCGATTTTCGATGCTGCTATATTTGTTCAGGATTTTAACGCTGGATTAACTACTAGTACTCATATTTTGATGTGTCTTTGTGCATTTTAATTTGTACTGTGCATGGAAAGCATGGCTAATTGAAGAGTAGAATAGTACGTAGTACTGAATAAATGCCCCAATCTTAGACAACAGATACTGTTAGGCTTTTGCATAATTTGTATCAATTTAAGAAGCTTAACCAGGTTGTCGATTTGCAACGCCGTTCATTGAAGATTTTTTTTCTACCGTCTTTAACCTCTATTGAACCCTTTACGTGTGCCATCGGCATCATTAAGGTGAACCAAGAAAGGTTCAGACCCTTAAGTTCAGACCTTGGAGGTCGAACAAAGGACTTCCTGTTGATCAGTACATGTTGACGCAAAACCCATAAATTAACAAGGGAAGGACAAAGGAGGATTGTCTCATCAGTCTACAATTAGACGATACAAATTACCCCGTAATGACCCATACATTGACTCGTACATGTATAATAAAGGTGCCTATGGGGTAAGTGTTTTTACAGTAGTTGTCGAGACGAATCATGCGCTTTCCGACGCTTGAAAACAGACAGTAAGCAAGGTTTCGTCATGGCAGGTGTATTTCAGCTTGGTATCCGGTCGTATCTTCTCTCATCTCCGCAAATATGGCTCGTTGTATTAATCAAACAGCTGGAAAAGAGAATGCCCTCTGTATCATTCATTCTATAGCTAGTGTTCTTAAGTGTCCATTTGCCTTTACTTTGTTTATTGCACATACATATAAAAGTTACAATCGCTGCTATGGCTAACGTACGACTTTTATGTTACAGTGAGATACAGCTCTGAAGCGTGAATTTGCTGGACTCTTGGTGTTACAGCTCAACAATCCAAATGTAGTGCCTAGTTCAAGACGTTCGGAAGGAAAACTTTAACGCAAGGACTTCTCGTCAGCAAAGATGCTAGAAGAAGGAAGAAAACATGCATGCGAATAAAAGCACGTTTGAGATCCTGCGGGAGAACTTCCTGGGCAGCGAGAGCATGCTGACCGCTGTCGGGCAGGACTCGGCACGGGTCGCCCGCACGGGGGCGCAGTCACAATCACTCTTCAGTAACATCATCTCCGAGAAAAGGAACCTCGGCAAAAAGGTGAGGACATCACTTGGATCTACTCTGTCTTAGGTTGTCGTAAATAGATAGTTGTTTCTGTTTGTATTTGTTTGAATTGTAAGAATGTCAAATGTAAAATACCTTTTTCCGATGTATCAGTTTTGTGTAGCCTGCTATGTTTACACAGTCTAGAAGGTGGCAACTGTAAGGTCGGCCACTAGGAGCACGATTTTAGTCAGGCTACAGTTTTGTGTAACTTGCATTTCCTTCAAAACCTCTATTACTTTAAAAATGTCCCAGTGATGTAACTAATCATAAATTGCGATTATTTTACGTCAGTTCAAAGAGGTTCTCCCCAAAACGCCATTGTTCAATTCTATCAAGAATGCACTACACTAAATATTACTTCTGCACAAATAATTGGGCTCTTTGAAATGCAATATTGTACACCAATGTTTGCACGTTCCCTTGCCACAGCTGGATACGTGGTACCGCCAGCACAACAACGCCATGGTACAGATGAACCGAGACCAGCGCCCCCTGTACGTTTCCCTCATGAAGACAGCCACCAAGCGGAAGAAGCTGGAAGTGGAGCGGGAGCGGCGGCGGCAGGAGCGAGCCCGCCAGCTGGCCAAGGAGCTTCCTCCGATCTCGGAATCTGCAGGTAAACATAATGAACTTTATTGCTCAAACATACCTTTGCCAAATAACAAGGTTTGTTATGTAGAATGATGTCTGTAGACAAATGCGTTACTCATTTCATTTTCTTTATAATTATATGCTTGGAGTTGGTTTATAAAATTTCAACATTGATTATGCAAATTAGATCCCAAGGTACCATTAATCGATATCAAATTGTATCAAGCATTACTTAAGCTATCAGCATACCAAAAATCATGATGATCCTTTGATCCATTCTCGACTTATTCTCTTTCAGTCTTAAATAAAATACACCCCTTACTCTCTTCCCTCTTTCTCAGTTACATATGTGACAACTTTGATGAAAGTACTATAATGAAATGCAGTGGGTTTTTGTACTTTTCCTAATTGATTAGGCAAATTAGCTGTTGATTTGCATAATTGGTATCTCATTATTTAGGTCTTCACTTACGCTACGCAACCCCTCAGCTCCAAAACCATAACTCCACAAATGTGCATTTTAGTTGTATGAAACTGTTCAGAAGTCACCCTCAAGCTTAAAGCATCGAGAAACAAGTACCATTTCCACCACCCTGTCACAATTGCAAGGGGGTAGGCACTACTTCTAAGTTTGCACAAAGCCCACCATACCACATATTTATCTAGAAAATTTTATATAATATTCCCTGGAGAATCCCTTCTTTACTTTTTTGTAGACAGTCAATGAAAACATATCTGGATATATATATCTTTCAACCACATTTTTAACAATGTACATTATGTACTTATTGTCTAACTGTACCTTAGCAAGCCGCTAGGGGGTCCATTATCAAACTTGACCTTCGTTTCCCGATCCCTACCCACCTACCAAATATCATCAGGATCCATCCCAGGCTTCTCGAGTTATGCTGTTAACACACAAACAGACACACAAACACATCCAAAACCTAACCTTACCATTCTGGCAAAGGTAAAATTGTCGCAGTGGTTTTAGTCTATTGTCCAGGTTTGTGCGGCAACCCCTCAGCTCCAAAACCATAACTCCACAAATGTGCATTTTAGTTGTATGAAACTGTTCAGAAGTCACCCTCAAGCTTAAAACATCGAGAAACAAGTACCATTTCCACCACCCTGTCACAATTGCAAGGGGGTAGGCACTACTTCTAAGTTTGCACAAAGCCCACCATAGAGTCCATTCCAAGACACCATGCGGATGTTTGTTGCCATTGTTTAGAATTGATTTTAAAGTTTTGTAATTATATGTCTAGGACATTTGATACTTCAGAAATATTCTTAACACTGTTTCAACTTTATAAATATTTCCCTGGTCCTGTAAAACTTTGGAAATATTCATGGTGTGAAATTGGATACTTCTAATGGTTTCTAAATAATGATAACAGCATTCTACCATTTTCTACCATTTTCTACCATTTTTTGTAAATGGTTCGGTGGGCTGGGAAGATAGCAATTCACACATCCTTGCAAAGTATGGTTGGGTGCCATGCAACAATGGCCCACCACAAAGGATCCACCAGTGCCCAGCAGTGAAGTCTAAAAATATACAGATGCAACAATAGGGGCTTACTTTTATGGGGGCAATAAACTAATTCTACCATTTGGGCCAGGTTTACCATTTTTTGTAAATATTTGTAAATGTGAAATAATCACAGAGAGGTTTCACAATTATTCTAAATAAAGATATTTTTGTACAGTTACTTTCAAAATGTTTCTAAAATATTCAAAGAAATTCAAATAGATGAGTATTTTCTTAGTCAATTTTTTGAAAATAATTTAATTATTGTGGCTCAGATATTCTTTTATTCAAAATGATTTAGACTAATTATAAATATCGCCTAAAAACCCTCATGGTGTCTTGGAATGGACTCTACCACATATTTATCTAGAAAATTTTATATAATATTCCCTGGAGAATCCCTTCTTTACTTTTTTGTAGACAGTCAATGAAAACATATCTGGATATATATATCTTTCAACCACATTTTTAACAATGTACATTATGTACTTATTGTCTAACTGTGAATTCAGACATCCATAGAAAAAAGTAACCGATATCGTTTCAAATTTCCCTTACGCCTTGTAACCTGAATTCCTTACAGCTGTTCATCAGTTCATATTCAATTTGATGACAGAGTGATAACACGCCTACTCACAATAGGGGATGTGTTGAAAAGTCCGAATGTTTGAAGCGTAGCCACAACTTGACTGTACATTAAATATATGTAAGTCAATTGGGAACAATGTCCCAAGCTCTGCTCTACTACCTCATGTTCCTTGTATCTCTATGTACACCCAAAAGATTTTCCACAAAATCACCTCCGTGTAATTTCTGCTGGGCAATTGTCTTCTGAATTAGCTCTGCCCCAAATCTCACAACCATATGATATAAAAGGTAAGATACATGCTCTACATAGTTCAAGCTTCAAAGTTCTGACTCTTTGGAGACAGACTTGAATGCATGAAGGCTTTGAGACTGAAAATG
>NC_049985.1:11449337-11453390 GCF_000003815.2 Branchiostoma floridae | reverse complement strand
AAAAGACTACTGCAAGGACAGCTCAAATTGAGACCATGTAGTGAAAAGAGAGATGTCAGTGTACCTACCTCTCAAACTCAAAGGAAGGAGAAGAATACAGACTAAGACCGTTGTTATGTACATAAGCCCATCATTTTGGCTTGCCAAGTTGATCATATGGCCTAAGGGTCAACTAACACATTTGCAAGGTCTGACCTTTCCACCTCTGAAATATCAGGTTGCTCACAGTACTGACTGATCATAGGCCAGTCCAATTCATGGACCAGGAACCCCTCAACTGTGCTGACAGCTGCTAAGGTGGAGTGGGGTTGTACTGCTTCAGAGGTTTTCGACAAGAATGCCCCTGCTATCCCTACACTAGCCGCTAGGGGGCCCAAACTTATGTCACTAACTCCTGAGCACAACAGCTATCTAACACCCAAAACTCGTGGCCATACCATGTTCAGAAGATGGAAAAACACACCCGGAAGTTGCACTGCAGTACCAAGGGAAGCCGCTAGGGGGCCCATTATCGAACTCCCCCTTCGTTTCCCAGACCCCTACCCACCCACCAAATACCAGCTGCATCCGTCAAAGTCTTCTCGAGTTATGCTGTCCGCAGACAAAAGTTTGCAATTAAACCGGCGCCTGCACTTCCATGAAAGCCACTAGGGGGCCCAAACTCGCAGCAATCACTCCCTGCTTTAAGGGCTCCCTAACGCTCAAAAATCACGACCGCAGCATGTCCGGAACGCGAGATATCAAGCATACAGGTCCTGCTGCAGTACCTTAGCAAGCCGCTAGGAGGCCCATTATCGAACTCGACCTTCGTCTTCCACACCCCTACCCACCCACCAAATATCAGCTGCATCCATCGAAGTCCTCTCGAGTTATGCTGCTCACAAACGGGGAGAACCACACCACCAAACCGAAAACATAACCTTAGCCATTCTGGCAAAGGTAACAATCGCATAAGGTACAATGGCAACCAATAACAACTACTAGCTATATAGACAATGGAGCTGCGAGGCTACACCATCCTCCTACGCAGGGACATCCAACAGCCAGACAGGCAGTTTGGCTATTGGATGTCCCTGCGTAGGAGGATGGGCTACACACATAACAACAAAATACTATTGATATCGATAACAACACAGTCATGTATGGGTGATGTGGTCTCGCATTCGGAATAAAGTATATTGGCCTACGTAGGCGGATATATGAGTTGAGCATATAGCATATGGAAATACATAATGATAATATGTCGTCAGCTATAGATTTTTAACCATCAACCTCTGCTTGGAGAGTAGCCCGCCCCACTATTCCTTCTCTCCTGTTCGTTATCATAATCATTAAATAACATCTGTAAACATCTCTATTTGCAGCTAATAGTGATGTCCTGGACCTCACAAAGAAGACAGAAGCACAACCATCTCACAACAACGATGGGAGAGCACAACCAGCCGCCCTTGTCGTGGAAGGTCACATTGGACACGACTTTATGGGGACGAGCCACAATCCGGAAAATCCGGAGCGCTCGCCCGGCAGCCCTTTCCTCGATGTTCCGGATTCCTTCCACCCAGGGAGGAGAAAGTCTTCCATACAAGAAGAGACGGCGTCGTTATTGTCTTCTCTGCAGAAGACTTATGATATCCAACCTTCAAACGGAGAAGATGTCTTAAAGGAAAACGATTCAAAAGCGAACAGACAAGACAAGGAAGGAACAAATAGCAAGAAGAAGAAAGGGAATAGAAATAAGAAAGGAAGAACTTCCAAAAAGACTTTACCGCCTTTGGGTGACAGATCGCAAGACGAAAATATGTCATTAAACTCCAAACTGTCTGACGACGATGAGTCGAGTGTCAGTGAAAGAACGACTGTCGACGGTAGACCACAAACGACAGATCAGCAAGAAAATACGTTACCCAGAATTCCCTCAGATGACGTGATTGACGTTGTCACAGCGACAAATGATCCCAAGTCGCGATTGGACGACAAAAATGACAACAATAACGAGAATCTTACCTCAAGTTCGGTTGAAAACACGAAAGACCTTCAAAAGGAGTCCAAGAAAAAGAAGGACAAAGACAAAGGAAAGCAGAGCAGGAAAAATTCAACGGGAGCGAAACATTTGTCTGTCCCACAAGGGTCTGTATGTGGGAGCTCTTCTACGGGGAGTCTTTGGCGGAAGAAGAAGAAGAAACTCCCAGACAACTACGAGGTTACCGTGTACAAAAAGGAAGCAAACGGGGACTTCACGCCGGAGCAGAAACACATTTCTACAAAAGTAGATATCTATGACTACTTTAAGGTTCCACAGAGAAGAGAAAGACTGACAAGACAAAAGTTACTAGAAGACGTCCGGAGAAAGGAGCAACAGCAAAGGGAAAAAGTCAGCTGTTTTCTTAAGAAAATGGACGATGAAGGTATGCATGTATTGTTGTTGTTCATTGCCAAAAGTTTCCTTTTATGAACTAATGCATAATAACAGAAAGCAATGGCCCTAGCTCAGTTCGAATTCAACAGAACCGATAGTTATACAATTTCCAACGCAATGATTCTGCGTGTTATACTAAATGCTCTAATGACCACACAGTGCATAAGATGTAAAATGTACAGTTTCTGTATACACTTTTAAACTTATTTATATTCTGACGTCATTGTCCCTACCAGCCAATCAGCAGCCTGTGATCGTTGTGGAGAGGCAGGATGACGACAGTGGAGGTCTGCTCATGCGTCAGTCCAAGCGCCTCCTAGCGCCCACCCCGAGAGATACACTAACGGCACAGATGAACGAGATGGAGAAAATACGCTCACACTGCAGGTAAAGATGTGTTCTTTCTAGCTGCTCTCTACTCAAGTATGTAGAACGCAACATAGCGAGTCATTGGTAAATTTCAGTTATCTCTATTGTGTTCGGCTTGGCTTTTGCGATCGACCTTTTTTTTTACGAATGATGATTTTGCTTGATTACGACGATATGAAGTTGGATGTACAACTATAATGAGGTACATGAGCTTATAAAATATAGACTCACAAGATCTCAGTTTAGAATAAAATACCGTGGTGGACACTGAAAGCTAAACAAAGTTGGAGATGATGTGAAACACAGCCGTCAAATGAATAAAGTTTTTACCAATATGTTTCGATCTTACAGGTACGTCCGTATCTACCACCGTCCGTCCGAGCTGCAGGACTGGCAGAGGAAGGGGCCTCGGCTGACGAGCTGGGCTGCAAATGCAAAAGACGCAGTACTATGATGTTGACAAACAGACATTGGTTCCGTCCAAATGCATGCAATCAAATACATGTAATCACCACGGACGAAAAAAAAGTTTAAAGTATACCCGGACTTTCTAAAGCTGCAGCAAATTTCATTCGCAAATTCTGTTCATCAAGCATTCAAAGCTAGAAGAATTGTTCTACAGTATGAAAGTACCAGAACATGTACATGCGTTTAGTGTAAATTGCATGTTTCAATACGTAGAATCAAGAGCTCGAGCCATATTTACGACCGTCCTTCTCCTCATGTTGCCATGGAGGTCTATTATAAAGCATGTAAAGTTCTTTAACAAGGAAATTCACAGGAGAAATATATTTTTCAAACGACATGTCTAGAAATTCATGAATGACATTAGGACTGCTATGCATGATTAAACAAACTTGAACTTGAATGATCTTATGAATAAAAGGTATCGTCCAACACTACTGTAAATATGTCCACAGCTAACTGTTTTAAAAGTAAATCTGCTATTTTAATACACTGCTTGGTCTCTTCAGTCTTTTAAGTTCTTTTCGTGCCTGAGGGTCTGCATGCCTATTTCCGGAGCTATTTTAGTTCACCGTAGTGATCCACATAGTTCAACGTTAAGTAAAATAATCATGAAGCTTAATTATTCACTTCATTTACTTATACGTGTCCCATTGTACCTGAAAGTTTTGATTTCTCTTGTGTACTTAGGATGACATGACCTTACGTTGGTGGGGGGTTACAACAATTTAAACATTCACCCTATTTTTTTTGGGGGGGGGGGGGGGGGCACGCCGGGGGGGGGGGACCCCCCTTTGGCCTTC
>NC_049985.1:11420955-11449237 GCF_000003815.2 Branchiostoma floridae | reverse complement strand
GACATCAAACCTCGAACGTGACATTGGGTGAAGGTTCAGAGTTCAAAGTGCGCGCCATTTTCACCAGCCTGGCTGCAACCCGGAACAGCCATGTCACCTGTGTTATAACGGCATATATCAACGCTGATGAAGGTAAGGCAAGTTGATACAGTTAAATGGGATTTATGACTCTGTAACAGATAGTCGTCTGGCAATGGCAACGGTCTGTCGTCTAACGGGAGCGTCACGTATCGATGTGCATACCAAAAACAATCAACTTGATGTCAAAATGAAGTCCATAGCTACCATACTATACATCTATTCTGACATTCTATCAGAACACTCTCGCTTTTAACGAGCTGAATGTTTTTGTACAGCCTTAACTGACATGCATACAAAA
Source organism: Branchiostoma floridae (assembly GCF_000003815.2). Lineage (NCBI taxonomy): Eukaryota > Metazoa > Chordata > Leptocardii > Amphioxiformes > Branchiostomatidae > Branchiostoma > Branchiostoma floridae. The sequence goes on along the minus strand of NC_049985.1, from coordinate 11,448,858 downwards.
TAGAGTCACATGATTTGTAACGTTATAACATATTGACCTCGGACTGGAATTGTGGAAATTTATAATCATATACTGGCTTACTGATTTTAGGACATGCAACGTCAGTATGTATCGCAGATATTTCTAACTTTATGCGCCACTGACATCTCGTGAGGCAAAGATATAACGTTAAATACGTTATAAGAATTCTAATATTTCATTTATTCAGGTACCTCAAGATGTGCCCGTGATCTTCAGATGACCTCCCATGGCTACCCACAGCAAAATACGACCCATGTCAATGAGGTTGAGGCTGCTACTTCTCGCTTCACTTTTCATCGTAGTCGTCCTGGCACGGTGGATTGTGAACAACACCTTCTATAACTATCAAATGGTAACGTAAAGCTCGCAGTAGATCTATAAAAAGATTTACATTAATGTAAATGTAGTTGACAGCTTTGATTCTTGGTAACGTTAACGTTACCTATCATTGCTACATATCGTGGCTGGCGAGCCTGCTAGTTAACGTTATCTAAATTCGATGGGAACTTGCCATATATACCCACATAACTAAAATAATATCTGGTATATAATTAGCAGCAATAGACTGATGATTTGCGATAGCGAAACATATTTTACATTCGTCCGCATCGACGAGCACTACCTTCCTTTGATTCTGTAACCTTCCGGTCGCCAACATATTGCCGGTGTTCAGTTCCAATGCTGCAGTACCGTTATTGGTTACTAGTCGGCGCTTCAGTACCGCCGAGTTGCAGAATTCCGATAAAGCAATTTCCTAGTAAATGGTAAACGTTAACAGTTATAACCAACTGACTTCTCTAATGTAGAATATCAACACTGCCGTCCAGGTAGCTGAGGGCTCTTCGATACAAGATTATTCCCATCATTTACAGGTAAGCAAGGTTACATGTACTCTCTCTTTTAAGCAAGTGGATGGTTGTATATATATATTCCTTTTTGATTCAAGTGTGTTGACGTCTTTATTGGCATAACTACACATGTGCACACATGCACCAATATGTGCTCAATAGCATAAATAGGGAGGGTTATCGATCATTTTATTAAGTATACTGTCTAGTAAAAGACCGTTAAAACCCCTGTCACAGGGGGAAAAAACGATCGGCCGTCAGGTCTGTGCGCTCTAAATGACATTTTCGACTTTGAAATGCCCGGTATTCTTTCAATCACCGCGTGATTTTAGCCCTGTTTAATGCGATAGGCTTTCCTTTCAGGTGAAAAAATACGCTCGACGCTCGGACGATCAACAACTTGATACGACGAAGCCTTTACAGTCGAACCGCAGGTCACCCTAGAACGCGTTATTCTCTGAAATACGGCTTACGCCGGGTCACTGACTGACCCCGCTGCATGGGTGTAAACTACAGCTTATTTTGCAACAAAGACACCTTAGATATACATAACGTCTATACTTTTTCGTATCTACAGGATTTGCCCAGCACAGCCATGTGGATATTTATTGCATTGCAAAAGATCAGCCAACGTTGTGGCCCCTCGAAAAAAAGCAATTTTCGGTCTGTGTATTTGTGATTATCTTTTCTCCAGTTGGCCGGGGCACAATCAGGTTTGTCCACAGTCGGACAGTCCAGCTCCTCACCTTTACATTGATACCAAACTTGAAGGGTAGATTTTAGGAGAAACGGTTTTGCCCCCAAATTAACTGCGAACATGCGCAAATCACAGTGGTGAAGTTTCAGTCTGGTTGTAGCTACCCAAGCACACTACCCTGCGGACGGACCCAATTTTTGTACATTTCGCATTGTGTCACAGACCCCATTTCTTGGTACAAGAATCTGAATGGGTGCGGCTGTCACATGCAGTATAATAAGTGGCATGATGATAATCAAACACAAATAGACACAGAGTTTTAGTACAAAGTAAGTATTTTTAAAATTCATCATATTTTTAGTCAATCTGTTTCGAACTCCTGGTCCGAACCTGGGTTCGAACGGTGGAACCCAGCCGGTACGTTCCATGTTCGTGCCGCGGGGGGCAGGCCTAATGTTGCAAGTTCAACCAGCATTTGGAAAAGTTGATATAACTAACGGCTCAAGTCTTGCCGTCGCAAATAGATTTCGGGAAGCCCACCAAAATAAAACTAACATTATCCAGAAGCCAGAATAAGTAGGATTCATGTGCAAGCGTAATGATGTCAAAACATCATTGCTGAGGTTTGTAAAGCATAGTGAAAGATCAGTGTGTGCGGTTTCTCATTCGAAAAAAGACGCCGGGCAATTTGACATGGCTGTAGTTTTTTTGGGGGCAAAACCGTTTCTCCTAAAATCTACCCTTCAAGTTTGGTATCAATGTAAAGGTGAGGAACTGGACTGTCCGACTGTGGACAAAACTGATTGTGTCCCGGCCAACTGGAGAAAAGATAATCACAAATACACAGACCGAAAATTGCTTTGTTTCGGGGGCCACAACGTTGGCTGAACTTTTGCAATGCAATAAATATCCACATGGCTGTGCTGGGCAAATCCTGTAGATATGAAAAAGTATAAACATTATGTAGGTCTGAGGTCTTTTTGTTGCACAACAGGCAGTTGTTTATACGCATGCAGCGGGGTCAAACCAGGACAAACTGCGTTCTGGCTTATGACCTGTCCAGAGAAGGCTGCGCAGAACGGATGCGCATAGAGCTCTGCGGTTCGACTGTTTACTGTGTGACAGGGGCATTACAGTTGAAAGTCAGTCAAACTTTTCTAACGCGAGTAAGGGAATGTGGTTTCATATTTCTGTCTGTAGATTACAGACGATGGACAGCCGAGACCACAAATCGGCGTCTCTCTAAACGTGGTACATGACGTGGTACTGTTCACCAGCCCGAGGAAGGGAGACATCCTCATCTACCGGATACCTGTTCTTACGTACACTCCTGGAGGAAACCTGGTAGCTGTAGTAGAAGGGAGGAGGAAGTCGGAAGGAGACATACATTCAAAAATCTTTGCCGTGAGAAGATCGACAGATGGAGGTACATGTAACACAAGCAGTCTGTTTAGTATGGAAGTTCATTTTAGTTGATAAATTACATTATGTTCTCCAAACGGAAAAATCATACCAGAATTTACGTCTGAATCGCTCAGTCGTCGTCAACTATCTGACCCAATTGCCCTGGACATGAGAAGATATGCGCATGTGACGTCAGTAATGGGTCAAAGGTTGTTGGAAGAGTTGATATCGTCCCCCGCCATCTACATCAGAGCACACTAACCGTCTCTCAGGTCTCAACCGGGACGGGTGACGATATAGGCTACAACAACCTTTGCTTGATTGTTTTCTACCATTCTATTTCGTTCACAGGTGAAACGTGGTCGCCCCCACAGCGGCTTATGGATGACAGTTCCACGATCAGCTCCTACATTGGAACTGTTTTCGTGGACGACACCACTGCGACCATCTTCCTGATGTACGCGTATTGTGAGTTCTGTCCGCTGATATCAATGATGCTGATGAACAGTACAGACGACGGAATCACGTGGGGCAGGCCGAGAAACATCACTGACATGGTGGGGGAAGATTATGCCGCATACCCGGGCCCAGGGTATGGTATACAGGTAAGTAATTACTGGTCTGTCGATGAAGGTTAGACAAAAGTGTCACTAAGGAAATATAGTGGATGCCATCTGAAACGTCTGACCGTTTCCAAAATCATATCCAGTTACTTGTCGGCTTGAGTAACTGCTTTTTTGGCGCAATTACTGGTCTATGTGTGTGATTGCTACAGTAAAAAGCTTATTAGACGTTTAGTAGGGAAAATGGGTAGCGCTTTCACAAGACTGACGGATAAAACTTTTACATGGAACCTATTCATGAGGTAGAAATAGGCTCCAGTTTCTATCGTTTATACTGAAAGATTAAAATGATTTTCAATTAAGGTCCGTTGTGGTACTGTGCTTATATATGGTTCGTATATTCACAGTATGAAGTTTGCAGGACCGATATATGATCATATATGACTACGTATTTTCAAACGTTCTGTCGTGACTTCTAAAGTGTTATATTATTACTATCTGTATAGTTAGGAAGGTCTGGAAGGAGAGGGTGGACTTGGTCCGGGCGAACAGCCCGCGATGATGATGATGATGTATAGTTAGGAGATTATCTGTTGTAGCTGTTGAATAACCAACACCTGTTTGTTCTTAAAAATTCATATGAGAAAAGTCCTTAACTTAATGTCCCTGATAATGTTCGCTTCTTTCAGAAAAAGCATGACCCAGCCAAGGGCCGGCTGGTTGTGTGCGGACACGGGTTCCACCATGGTAAAGGCCTGGTGCTGCTGCTGAGTGATGACCACGGTGTGACGTGGAGACACGGGGCCGTCGTGCCGAGTGTGCCCTTCACTAACGGCACAGCAGGAGACTTCGACCCCGACGAATGCCAGGTAAGGCTTAGGCTTAGGTCTCTAATTCCCAATCCGGGCTCCGGCCGGGTAGCTTTCGGAAACGAAAAAAAAATGATATAAAAGGCAACGAAATATGCAGAACGTGAAGAAATAGTCATTGGCATAACTTGTGTATATTCCTTGATACACAGTTTTATTTTTCGTTTCCGCAAACATCCCGACCGGGCCCCGGTTTGGAAATTGGACCTAAACCTAACGCCGTATTTCCAAACCGGGGCCCGGCCGGGCTGTTTGAGGAAACGAAAAATAGAAAAAGTATTATTACCGAAGACAAAAATATTACAACAATAGGTGAATCCACAAAGTATGCCCTTACGAATCAGAATCGCTATTTCAAGAGCACCACCATTTTTGCTTTCATGTCCTTTTTCCCTATTCTTTGTAGCCAGTGGAGTTACCTGATGGGTCCATATACGTAGTCGCCCGGAATGAAAAGGTTTACAAAAAACGACACTGTAAGATCGTCATGCGGAGCTTTGATGGGGGAGAAACGCTGCCACGAAACCACACGTACTTGGACGGAGCGCTCGTAGAACCGAGGATCGCGTCGGGGCTGTGGTACCACGGTGGTACCATGTTCTACTCCGGTCCGAAACATGACTATAAACGTGGGTACCGCTATGTTCCGAAAATTATCTTCATGAAGAATTGAGATATTGTTTGGGGTCTGTCTGTGTGTTTGTTTGTGTTTCCGCATTTTTGTAGTCAACATAACTTGTGAACCTCTGGATGGATTACGATGATATTTGGTATGTGGGTAGTGGTTAGGAAGACAAAGGACATGTGACCTTGGTACTACGGCAGAAATTCCGTTTTTCTGTACCTTTTTAACCTAGATGTGCTATGGTTTTGATTTTTTGGCGGCAGATAGCCTGTGACGTGCGTGCATGTGTGTACATGGTGTATGTTTGCGCCCCCTAGAATGTTGCTCTGGAACTGCAGGGGCGTTTTTGTCAAAATTTTCTAAGGGGGATAACTGAACAAGGGAACGACAAGTTAACATGATATCTAGCATGTTTTTTATCTGTATGTTTTCGCAGTTATGTATATTCCACATGCCACATGTTTCATAAAGGAGTGAGATCCTCAAACTCATGTTCTAAAAGCATTTTTGTTAAAACAAAGGCTATAGCAATCTAATGTCTTGACGTTGGTTCTCAAATTTTACTTTCAGGTCAGAACTTACACATCAGATGGAGTCACGACGACGGGAAGACGTGGAGCTCCCAGAAACAGATCTGGGGAGAGTCGGCAGGGTACTCCACACTCATGATGCCTCCTCAAGATACAAGTCACCTCTACATCATGTATGAAAGAGGCACTACAAATCCATATGATGAAATCGCTGTTACTAAACTGGAAATATCTACTTGGGAAGGATCGTGAGGCTATCATGCAATATTATTACAATGTCATTCTATAGATTCGTATTATCTGAATGTGAAGAGGGCATTGATATGTATATGTTTAGAGAAACAATTAAAGGGTAGTTAACATAAATGGCCTGTGTATGAAAAAAATGTTTGAGCATACACTTCCGTCACAATGTTCTTGTCAACCTTCTTGACTTTTTAAATGAGAGCATGGGGATTTGGGTACGTTTGGCTACTATATAACGATGTCAGGTTGTCAGAATAAGAAGAGGGAAACAGACGTGTATCAAGACGGCACCTCGAGCTCTTTTCATAGAGAGGTCTTCTTGACGTTAAAAAGCTACATTTACTTTTTTATTTATGACCTACTGCAGGGTTATCTGCGTGTAGAGACTGTACCATGACCAGGCACGGTGCACGAATGCACTTAAATGTTCGTGTTTTTCCTTGTTTACTCGTAAGTAAGAAATCTGTGTCCGTGTTGGTGACTTAATCTGCCCGTGAGTGTTTCCGCCCTGTATCCACACGCACGCTCCCATGCCCGCCATGGCGCAAAGTCCGACCTCCGATCCCGCAGCCTTGGTGACACTACCCAAACATCGTTCAACTCCACACACACGACAAAAGTCACGAATTATGAATGACTAAGAAATGAGGGTTGCGTCTCCTGGTGTTGAAGGCTCGCCATGCTCTCTTTCCTCACAAAAGCGGGGAGGAGAAAAGGAATTCCTTCCTCTCAGGGATACAGGCGGGAACACTGTGGTCTTGTTCAAACACGCGGGGCGACTCAGACTGGATATTTGCGTTTCACCTGTTGGCTTGGTAAATAGGTTCGCGGTAGAGCAGTCTTAGCGACACCGTCTCAAAAGTTAGGTGTCATATCCAAACTAAACCTCTAGAATGTTTTGAAAACAAGTAAAGGTGTCACCAACAAGTATTGCAAAAATAAAGGAGTTATTTACGCTTCTAATTATTCTCAAGGAATGTTTGTAATGACAATACACCCGGGTGATAGTTTATTATTTTAGGTGCACCTGTACACGTTAAGGTTCGCCGACACTGCACGCTGTATGACGTTATTATGACGGTAAGGTAAATCGACCTGTGGCTTTTCGGTGATGCCGACGCGGTATTTAGAAAACGAAAAGGCTCTCCGTTAAATAACAGAACTGTTGACCCGTGCTGACTGGCCCCGGGGCGGGTAGACTCGCTAGATATTTGCCTTGTGTTGTCTCACACCTTATTACAAAGTGCACTAGAGCTGAATACATGCGTCTCTTTCGTTAGCCAATTTGCTCTTCCGTATTAGGCGGTGATTAAAAAGGCACTTTGTCTAAATCACACTGTATTAGCAAAGATGAGAATTACAATTAAGAAAAAAACTACGACAACAAAAACTAAGCATTTGGGGCTTATGTCTGACGTAGTTACACCTAATTGTCTTGAAATGCTGATGATTTTGTTGCTGAAAACAGTACAGGAGGACGCTTTTCTGTAAAGGTTGTTCAGAAACAGCTGTATAACCAGTTAGACTGGTGCAATTGTTACATGTGTGTTCTCTACCACACAGGCTGCGTGGTAACGTTAAGTACAGTTATCAGCCAATCCGGTGGTGTTGTCATCTGGAAAAAGGGCAGTACGTTACGGTGAAAAGAAGGTATTAGGTATAAATGATTCGTCCTACTGTGTGACCCAAAAAACATCTGTTTCTGTCCTTTCCAAAATCACTTTGAAGCAAGCACCTCTGTCGACCTGTGGTGGATCTTGTTGTTTCATAAAACTGATTTTTCGTTTTTCTACCAAGGTCCCAGAGAAATAGTATTCATTTTTGTATTTGCACTGCTGTGAAAAGCTGTGACGTGGCGTCAGTGTTAAAGACTTTGTCCGGAAATCCACCTGATGTCTTGAGACCATCCCCGCCACAACTTTTCCCCAGTTGTTTGAGAATTTGTCCAGCGGCCGTGCTCTCATTGGTCGCAATGTGACGTGACGACAAATACAGGCAAACACCTGCATGGAGCCGGCCTAACAAAGCTCCTGACGACACTGTGGTGGTGTGGGCTACACTACACAAGGCACTGAACGTACAGGGACGGATACAGAGGTGAGGGAAGCCATGAGGAATGCCTCTTGACTAAAATCGTATCATGGCGTACAAGCCTTTATAGCGACCATAGCAGAGTTGGTCTTGAACTACATCGTGTCTGGACACCGTTGGCCAACTGTCACCAACACTAAAACGTGGCATGTACGTTACCAGGGTGAGTTGATCATATATTCAAACCTGACTCTGTGCAATTTACTCAACTGCCTTTGATGTCTGGCATTTTTCAAAAGACCAAAGTGGGGGACCGGCCGGTGGAAAAAGCCAGGTGGTTAATTCTCAACACGACTTCACTTAGACATTGTGGAAATATTTCCATCGCTCATGACGACACCAGAGGGTACTGTACGCTACAGTAATAACTCTGTCAAACCTGAAGTGGAACCTCAACACAAGGAAGTAACTGTGTGGCAAGCTGTCCTGGCTATTAAGATGCAGTATCAGACAAACACATATTGCAACAGGTATATTCTCTGGATGATCAAGACATTTTAACGCCTAAAAACTGCACGTATTGAGAATATCGTGTGTAGCAGACAATATGGGAGACGATAAGAAGAAGGGAGACATCAGCGAGCGGTCCCCGGCGGTGTACTCCGCTAACAAATCCGAGGACATGTTGTTGGACCGACGGCTGGCAATGCTCAACAAAATGGAGAAACAGGTGAGAAGTTGTACAATGTGTTGTGTGTACTGTGTGTGACTGTGATATTAGGCAACGTTAACGTCTAAAACCTGCGCAGTGTTATGTGAAAGTCTCGTTTACTAAACAGTGTATTTAAAAGCAATTATCTGAGTCTGAATAACATGAGTTTTGAAACCTCCCAACAAGACTATCATTTTAACGCTTCTTACATAGAACTTTGAATATATACTTCACTACGTACTGAAAAAAATACCGATGTAGTCAGCCATTCACCCTAAAGAGCCAGCATGGGGTTCAAACCAACTAGAGGCATGACTGATTTTAAAGTCTATGCTTAACATTCATGATAAGACTAGTTTAAGAACCACTCCCTCAATGTCAATGTCGCGACATGTTATGCCCATAGCACAATGTCTCTTCCACATATCTTACATCGCTAGAGATACTATAGTTCAAAGTGACCCACGAACGATACGGAAAACAAATGCAATTTTACGTCCTCGCTAATTAATTAGCAAATATGATTGTACAGATCAATCTCTACGATGTTGTTGGACACACTAGTGACTACCGGTAACGGTGCTGCACCGCTGTAATGTGGACCCTGTGAGATACCCGACAGTTGTCTAGTAATTAACTACTGTTGACCACCGCGGTATGCGTGTTATCACTGATCACGTCAGATTACAGTGTTTGGTTCGGTCAGCTGGACTTTTATCTGGGGTACAGTGTTTGCCTCTTCCTGTGTGAAAAATGTATGGGTGAATAAAGGAGAAAATGATTAACGTGCTCGTGCAAATTTTTGAAATTCAAAAAGGACAAAATATGTGATTGTTGATTGAGCGGTCACAAGAATGAGTTGCGCATATGGCGTTCTGTGGTCTAGGTAAAGTTTACAGGGCTAGGGAAGAAGCTTTTTTTTTACTTTTTTTTTTACTTTTACAGTACAGCCTTTCGACTTGATGAATATTTCGGCCACAATCTTTACCTCGACCAAAACAAAATGGAAATACGGAATTCTTACAAACTTGAATATAAGAGCCCGTGTGAAGTCGTGCTCTTTTTAGAGCCCGGTCGCAAACGTCTTACGATCACAAACTGAGAGAATTCATGGGGTTGTCGCAGATGTGTCGTACAACATTCATCTATCTTGTCAAGAAAAATACAATCTTACATTCCTGTAGGCGGTTGGTTCTGTCACCGCGCGGGCCTCCTGCAATAAAATTCTACAGCGTCAAAATCTTACGACGATCTGTACGAGAAATGGGACAACTTGTGACACGGTTGTGTTTAGTCTGTGTGACACAAACTCTGCTGTCCATGGCTGTAACTGGCCGGCGGATGTTGGGCGGGCTGCTATAAGCAATATTGAATCAGGCTAGGTCGTCTTCGTCGTAAGATTTCTTGTCGCACGATTTCAAACACAAACTTTAGCAGCTAGTGAAAGATTTTTTTCTTTATTTTGTAACATTATATTGGGATATTTTCTTTAATTCCAGGTGGTGACACGTATAACGGCGGAACAGAGAGTGGTTCTGAACAGGTTCCGGATCCGTCTGAAGCGGTCCGAGCTGCAGTACGCCCGACTGAAGGGTGACAAGGAGACCGAGAAGAGACTCCGGGCCAAGTCGGGGTACCAGTTCAACACCACTCTTACCGAGGAGGACGACATGCTGCAAAAGGTCATTAACCTCTTATTGTACTTTCTGTTAAATATTAGAGACATGTAGTCCATTGGAAACGCCTTGATTTACGTCCTACGTTGTGCGTAATGTCAATCAACAAGACAGGATAACAGAAGAATGACATATCTTTTGACGTTATATGAACTTATGTGTTGAGGGACGAAAATGAAAATCAACTGTTCTTCGTCCATAACGTTATATGACAGCTCGGAAAATATGAATTACAAAAGTATATACTTGATCACCCAAACAAACGCATAAAGAATTGAAATAATAAGTAATGAAAATATGAAAATATGAAAAATGAAAATCAAATGTTGATATATTTATCCATATATGACAGCTCGGAAAATAGCCATTACAAAAGTACATACTTGATTACAAACAAACGCACAAAGAACTGTACTAATAATCATTGAATTCGAGCGTTTATGGGGATGTTATCTATAAAAAGTAAAAAATAAACGGAAATGCGGCGAAATCCAGCGAAACTTGAAATCCCTGAGGATTGTCATTATAAAATAAGATAACTGTCCATATTATCTTCGTATGGAAGACGTTTCCATCTCCGAGACATCTTAGTCAAAACAATCCTTACATTACTAGTACTTCTCGCACAAAACTCTTGAGTTCAGGACCGACGCTGTCCTACACACACACTGTGTTATAAATAGTGACACAGGTCCTAGTGGGAAAGTGTGTTTGCCTTACCGAGTAGGTGTCGTATTTTTCCACATGCTCAAACAACACAGAATGTCGGGCAAGGGTCATGTCTCGAGCACCACTCCTGGTGCATTAGTAACTCGGAAGGCCTCTGGAGGACCTGACGACAAATTGTAATATCGGACACACAGGTCGTTACGAACAATCGTAGGGGGAAGCTGTGGTCCCCCAGGTATCTGAATACGTAATGATTTACTGCAAACGGCTAGTATACCTTTTCTAGTCATGCTCTTTCAATGTGAATTTGAGTGGTGATTACCATATACTTAGAAATGAGAGTAAAACATCCTAGCTGAAGTTTAAGCTGTTTCAGACGACAAAAATCAATGGTTCACCGGGCCAGAATAATCAGTCGTATTTCTGATTTCACATTTTGCAAATGCTCTAAAGTATTAGCTTCCGGACAAAATTTATTTCCTGTTGTTTGCATACGATCGAGGTATGCATCTTCTACAGTCTTGAAAAAATGGAATTAAAGATAGTCTAAAAGACAAATTTGTTCTCTGTCCCTCCCCCTTTTCTATGTGTCTTAAAAGGTCGGTGAGATACCTAGGGTAGACAACAACGCCAGAGCTCTAGTTGACACGGCGCCTTGTTCCCTCCAACAAACCGTAACCGTCTCGATGTTTGAGCAAACCTTCCAACTCTTCACGGTGCTCACTTCAAATGGCGGCTTTTCGCCAAAAATACACCCAATTAAAACCACACCGATGGCTCGTCCTTTAGGAAAGGAGGGGCGACTTCCTGACCATTGTTGGAGCCTTCCCAAAAGTAGCACATGTAGTGACCTGTATTTGCTGTTTGGCTTAGAATAGTTCGAGTGGAGTGGTAAAGCAAGGCTTCCTACTACCTGTTCTCACGGTCAATAGGTAGGGTGACGCATAAGTCGTGCTAATTGTGTACACTGAGTTTGAAGTTCACTCACTCAGTCCTATTGCTAGTGCCGTTTGAGCACTGTAAATGCATTGAAGTTCGCGGGGATTTAATTTCGCGGTAGCGGGAAAGGGGAATTTTCGCGATGGTTTTAAGTTGGCGGTAGCACCATGCACTGTAGTCTCTTAGTGCCATGGAAAAATGTTCGCAGTGATTTTGAGTTCGCGGTGAAGCGGCCACAACGAAAACCGCTAACATTAAACCACCGCAAAAGTCGACGTCTGTCCCCAATTTTGGGAATAACAGCTGACATTTCTGGTATGACCTTTTCCTCCACCTTCCGCAAATGACTTTCTTTTTCAGATACTGTCGAAGCAGGTCCAAATTTTAAGTTGGAACATCCAAAATACCTTTTGGTACGTTTTCGTATGTGCCAAGACCACTTAGTGTTAAAAATACTTTCCAGCGAACCTGTCATTTTCAGGCCCCTCCGTCTCAAGTACAATCGAAAATCTTTGCAATCTGCTTGTACATAGTCTTCGTTTCAGACAGCTAGTAGAGCGCGCTTCGCTAGTCAGAAAAGAGCCGAAGAAAGGTTTCAAGAAACCAATTAGCGAGGAATCTGTCCGCTAAATCCTATAATCCGTTGTTAATTGTGCCCACTTGTAATAATCGGAGTCAAAACACGCGAAAGTTGTCGTGGGTAGGTTGGGGACTGCACGGGCCATTGGGCCATAATGATAGCCATTGTGAGGGTTACTTCTTAGCAGATAAGACGCTTCTGATCCGGGATCTTACCGTTGCTGAGGAGTTAACGTATTTGACTGGTTTCTTCCAAATCTAAGTAATTGTTGACGGAGCAACTGCTACGGAGGGACAGAAATAGAACGGGTTTTTGGTAGCCTGGAGTCTGGACGCAAGGCTTTTCAGCTCAGCACTCGTACGTAAAAGGCTGGCACCCAGGCTAGGTTGTTGTGACAACGTTTTGAAGGAAAATATTGGCCAATACATGTTTTTATTTCGAAGCTTTTATTATCCGTGTCTTAGAATTTATGTAACTATGGATAGGCAAAACATTTAAATAGAAAGACGACTGTATATGTAGCACTTTCTATATGAATAACGCGTATGTGTATATCTATCATTGAATACTTTTCGTAATTTCTGAAGTCATAGTCTAAGTTGGTTGTCCTACTTTTAGGGGAAGACTTTGTTCTGAAACCTGTTTTGGCCTTCAGACTTCAATAGAACTGTCATGTCACTCCTAATGGATCTATCTGTTAACCCAAAGCGCCTATATTTAGCTAAACTAATTTGCTGGTTAGGTTTGTCAGCTAACTAACAGTGTAAAGGAATAAACAATACAGCCTGTTACAGGTGGAGTGTAAACAGATGTTACTGTGTTGTTTGCTTGTTTTCAACTTTGGTCGGTAATGCGGCATTTGAAACATCAGTAAAACTAAAAGAATCTTGTTTTTCTTTTCAAACTTCAGGTCACAAGTCGTAGAATCAACAGCGCCCCGCCAAAGATGCGCTCTAAGTCGGCCCCGCGTCTTTCCTTCGCCGAAGCGCCATCTCCCGATCTTCCAGTGAAAGTCAGCCATGGACGGATGTCGGTTCCCAACATGAGAACGCAGCCGACTCCCCCTCCAGCGTTGGGACGAAGTCGAAGGCTTAGCGTCGAGGACGTCAACGAAAACTTGGCGCGGCAGACGAGAATTCGCCCGGCAACGTCGTTCGAGCTGCGTTCGAGGACGTCGTCAATGTCGACGGAGAACGCCGACGCTAGCCGGCCGCCGCGCCCGAAGACGTCCTTAGATTACGCCTCTAGCGTTGCATCTGATGCGACCTTAAAAGGAGATGCCGAAACCAAGAAAGCGTCACAGAAAAAACGTCGTCATCGCAGTGAGAGCTCTGAAGAAAAAGATGGCGAACTACACGAAGATTTCGACGGAAGCATACTAGAAACTGTCAGGATTGAGAATAACACTGGTGAGGCTGAAAAAGAACCAAGCAGTGCTCGACTCAAAGAGAGGAGAGCTAGTACTGGTAGGGTTACACATACTGAGCAACCACGTAAGCAGAAGCAGAGCATCTTGACCATGCTCACTCCAGAACAGGAGAGCAGACCCTCTCTGCTTGCACTTCATTTAAAGATCGCTGAGAGCGCTAATTTCCCCATCAGGGTGCAGAATTTCGTGAAGACCGTCACACCGTTCACCGAGGATCGCGACGACGCGGAAATGGTGGACTACTACACTCTGAGGGCGCAGGAGGCGGCGAAGGTTGGGCGGAGTAAGAACATGTTTGTCCCGCGCGACAAGAGACCTAGCACCCCCGTCAAACAACACCACTGGTTCCCAACCAAGGAGACAAAATCACGGTCTCTCACGCTACCCGGACTGGACTACGAGTTTGAAAAAGACGCAGAGTTGGACATTGATATCATGAAGTTAGGGTGGGTACACGAGAGGAATAAGTATGACAACAGACGAGGCAGCTGTACGGAGTAGCCAACACCTGCTGATGACATGTGTTACTGGTGTGCAATAGTTAGAGATGTCTACAAAGTTCTATAAAAACAAGAATTGCTACTGGTACATTTCAATCCTACCAGGTCTAGGGGTCAGTGCAAATCGAATACTGTGGTTTGCAATACATATACAAACTGCAGTCTAGTTTCGTATAGAAAAAAATGTATTTTTTCTAGACTATTTTTGCTAGATACGGATAATCTCCAAATGCTAAATTTGTTACCCTTGTTATCTGTTGGTTGAAAATTTACTTCGATCGGCGGATTCGTTAAAACAAACGTAGGAAACGACCAAGATCCTTCATGATCCAAAATTGACCAACAACGACATTGCAATTGTACTGTACTGCTTGTTCTAGTTTGCTGAAACTTTCTCTGAATCAGAGATTTATCATCTAAAAGCGCTTGTAGCTGCGTTACTAGTACATATAAGCGTTTGCGGTGGTCTTTCTGTATTGTGCCAGTGGGCATTATATATACAAATGCATTTGCCAAATGTAATGCTTCTAAAAATTGCAATGAGATTTCTATTATATTATCTTGTGCTGATTTTTTTCCATCGACAGTGCATACCACATATAGGTCTATGGAAGACGATATAATGTTTGTTAACATGTGTTGACGCCCAGATCTCTTATTTTAAAGGATCCGAAGAATATTCCGGAAAACATATTTGCATGACAATACTTGTTTGGTGTTACGACAAAGGATTATCTCGTCTTATTAAATGTTTGTGTGCAATACTCGGATGTCTGAAGACTTTCATTCAAAGCTCGCCTATCATAAAAAGATTTGCTGAAGAGATATCATTTACCTTTGTTGAACAGCGGAAAACAAAGACGACGGAATGCAAGGAAAAATCAACACTTTTAATTCTTTATAGTGAAGTGCTTGGGGTAGCAACCTAGAAATGTACTTTTTCCTCTGACTACCTGAAGCATTATCAGCGGGGAGAATCATGATCTCTTGATGGGCGGCAAGGTGTTGAGAACGTTCTGATGACACCACGAGTAATGTTGCTGGTAGGGGTTAGGACATTCTGAGAGCAGTGGCTACGTCTACACACAGTCTGTTTCTGCGGTATCGGCATACAGGCACGATGTACTTGGTATTAGACGACCTCTCATCGGGATCAGTCCCACCATGGACATTTCAGCTGTAGTTGATCCTGGAAGATGTTGAGAGACGTCGTCTTCTCCGCTTCTTCGACCTGCAAAAAAGTGAAATCAACAATCAATGAGGACGAGACAGACTATCATCGATCGTTTTTGTAATCAAAACAACGTTTATTTGAAAGGACGCCTTATGTTTCGCCAGGAGTGGAAATGAATGTAGCAATATATATAGAAACAGCAGGCATACAGAAGTTAATGGAATAATGCAATAAGGGTCTGTATGGGGGCCACAAAACCACTTTACGTTGAAGTCAGAAGAACACCGTACGTGTAGGGTTTGACGCCTCCGTGTCTTGGTGCTGCACTGATGTCGCGAAGCATCTTCAGTGACGGTGGCGCCTGACACCTTCCTTACCCAGCTCCTCCCTTAGTACGTCCGGACATTTCTGTGATATCAGTAAAATAAAGAGACATGTATTAGGTGCTTCACCGCCGCGGTAACAAACGCGAAAGCCTCAACGACTGTCCAATTGGCGAATGTGGCCCAATTAGAACTGGGCCTTTGCCTCTGCTACTAGTGCTAGCTCATCAGCCTATACAGACTAGGACAATACTCCACAAACAAATCATTTAATGAATGAATGAATGAATGAATGAAGACCTTTATTGTACGTTTTTGCTTTCTAACAAGCTAAGTACAGGTCAAGGTGAATAGGGTACATCTCCTAAGTACAATCTGTGTAAACTGTAATACATGACTGGAACTACAAAGTCTGAAGTATACTAGTACTACTACTACTACTACTACTGGTATGTACAGGTTCAACTTCTTCTCGCTTCTTAATACAGTTGTAAATGTAGTTGCAGGTGGAGTTTAGAATACATGGTTTGTCTAATTGCAATAGAAATGTAAACTTTTCAGTACTATTTAAATGCATAAAGCATGGGAACTTATCCTGTACACATTTGAAGAAGATATTTCGCTCATCGTTGTATAGTGTCAACAATAAAATGACACTCGTCTTCTATCTTGTTCAAGTTACAATATTGACAAATTCTTTGCTGGAGAGGAATGCAATTATGTCTACCTTTTTTAACATGCAGTTTGTGTGAACTAACACGGAGTTTTGTGATGGCTGTTCTATGTCGAGTGTTTGGGATACTAAGATATTTCTCCTCGTGGTAAGACGTTTTGAGTAGTCTATATGTGCGTAATTTGTTGTTATTACGCATTTCTGTTGTGAAAGATTGGAAGTACATGTCTTTGAGACGTTGGTGAATGGATGGAATAATCTGAGAGGGATTTAAAACAAATGACATGGGTGAATGCCAAACATAGCCAAAACCACGTGCACATTCCTCTAGCGTCTTACGAACTCCAGACGCCCAGCATTTAGCACCTAATGCATCTACGTCAAATTGACACAAAATATATTGTTGAAAAAATAACGAAATTTTACAACTGAAAAAAGCTCAGAGACAAGTAAAGTAAAAGAAAACGACTTTTTCAACTAAGCATTGTTCAAGTCCATACTTAATGAATTCCTCTGTGTTGGTATGTTTCTACAAAGACATGTAAATAAAAATCTGGGTTATGTTGACAATGACAGATCTTCTTCATAATGCTACCAACGCATGTACGGCTTCCATACCTTGTCAAATGTCTGGGGAAGACCATGCCGTACGTCTGCTGTTTTGAACACCGCGGATATCGAGCTCCTCAAAGATGAACCCGGAGATTCTCCCGACGTCTCCCGGAACGCGTACGTGTCGTGAAGCACCCGCGTTACAGTGAGTCTTTGTGACTCCCTTCCTCAGCCCTTGCCATCTTTACCGACCGATTGGAGATATTTCGGCGTGCGGTTTCATTCCGGTATAAAACGCCGTGGGTCGTCTTGTAGATTACCCAGGATATTTCTTGACATCTCCGGATCCCGGGCTGTTGTCGCGAAGCGGTAACGGTTGGCATCTCCCTTCGGCAGCCCTTGCCGTGTGTAGATATTTCTGGTTACGGTGCGAGTCCGTGAGAAGAAGCGGGTAACGTTACGGTCTCACGTGGTAAAAGAATCGAATGAAAATGGTCTGGGGGAGACGAACAAAGGTGTGTCTAACACAGGTGAAAATAATTACTGGTCTTTGATTGGCCAAGCAGTCAGTCATCCCTGAAGCATCATTGGTCCTTGTTATGTGCTGTAATTAATTTCATTATTTCAGATAACCAATCGAAGACGTGCATTCTTTTGACCAATGACACGATGGGGTATTTTTAGACTGTCGCGCCATATGTCTGCCAAGTGTCTGGGTTGGCGGGCTTAAATACCTCGCAGTTTACCAGTACAGTACAACATTACGGCCGCGCGGTGACGGCCCTTTGTCCTTTCAGCGTCCTACCTTAGATAACAGGTTAGTTTGGTCGTTCTTCACAGAGCGTTTTATGTGTGTTTATACGTTTTGTATAACTTATTATCAGTCCAATGTTATTTCAAAAATCGATAGCGTATACGTAAACGTTGAATTCTTTTGTGACCGTCGGATGATACAAAAAACGCAGACCAAGCTGCACTTACATTCAAGGCATACCTGTGCCTTATCTGTTGCCTTAATCATTTCTTGACGTTAGTCTGTCTTGAACTAATTGTTATTTCACTTTCTTGCTTACAGGATCTTATTGATGCCATCAAGTCCGGATCAACTGCAGCTGCAATGTTCCTGGTGGGACTTATCCTGGACAGTGGTGAGAGATTGTCCGGGGCCATCTCCACGGCTAGCTGTACGGTGACGTACAGAAAGATCCTTGCTTGTGTGTGTGCCCTGCCAGGGTACCTGAAACTAAGATAAGTTCCAGTGTGTCTTATGGGGTGTAAAACGGAAACATCTCGCAGAGATCGATGGTCTGGGACTAACTTCTCGTCGGCATGATAAGAAGGAAATAATTTGTTTGGCCTTTTGTGCCTTATAAACTACAACAAAGCAAGAAGCCCGTCTTTAACTAATTGAAATTTCGCTTTGTTGCTTCCAGGACCTTATTGGTGCCATCAAGGTGACGTCCAGAAAGATCGGTGCTCCAGTTTACGCCCTGCCAAGGGACCTGAAACTAAGTTAAGTACTTATGTGTCTCTTATACGGTGTAAACATATCGCAGAGATGGGCTGAGACTAAATTTTTGTCGGCATGATAGGAAGTAAATCAGTTGTGATGTTTCGTTAACTGAACTCTTGGTTGTAGGTAAGGTGCTTGAGTGTGTTCTGTTGACATTCCGAGCGATGTTGTCGGGAGGGGTTTACATTAGGACATTTTGTAAATGGAGGCTCCTTTTGCATTCAGGGCTTCAGTCCGTTTCTGGGGTGTACAGGCCTGGTGTGTGGCTGGTTTGGTTTCTGTGATTGTGTCGATCGCCGGGATGGTATTCTGTCAATTATTTCAAATTCTGTTCTTTACAAAACAGGGTTTTCCCTGGTTCACCATCTGTTGTCATTTCTGTTTTATGTCATGGTCAGTGGTTGTCGGGGACCTAGACCATTACATAATCTGCCTCGTGTTGTTGTCTTGGGTCCCGAACCAAGAGAACGTCACAGGCCAGAAAGGAGGACAGGTGGCTGAAGAACCTATTTAATATTACTAGTTTAGTCGTTTAGAGAAAAAAAACTTCGGCGTCGACATAGTCACAGAAACTGAATCAGCTATACACTGGGCTTGTATATCACAGAAGCAGACTGAAGCAATGAGTGCAGAAGTAGCCATTGCTCTCGAAAATTCAAGCAAAACAAAGGCAGCATTATGCCAAAAGCAGCATTACTTAGGATTTCATCAAAGCACACCCAACGCCCTGCCACCAAACAAGAGATAATGATTCCTCTCGCTATTTCTATGTTAAAGCTAGAACCGAAATTATAATGACAAAACAAGTGAACTTCCTGCCATGCCAATACACGTAGCTGAGCTTTCTTTTAGGTATAGTGTTAGGTATAGTCTGAGTTAAGGTTTAATTTTTGTCTCGTCTTTTCTCCCGAGGATCATCGCACCGTAAGAAGAAATGTCTGGACGCGGAAAAGGAGGCGAGGACTGGCGAAGGAAGGTGCCGAATGTGAGCGAACGGGCTTCGCAGTCTTCTATGACAAGGTATCGTACTGTATTGTGTGAAAGCACACATTTTTTAAACTATAGGACAACAATCTTTTTCAATGAATAACTCGTTCATTCCATTTGTGTTGGCACACTATTTAAAGTTTACATTTTAAATTTCAGTTTATGTACCTGGGGTGTTTGTCAGGTGGATAATCTGCATATCAGCTGTATACTAGTAGTACATATAGTAGTATTTGGGTTGTCTTGTTTCTAGGTACTTGTTCTGAGCCTTTTGTGTTTGTGGCAGCGGTGGTATGGTAGCTTATGCATATATCTGTTAATCAGATTAGCTAGAAGTGTCTGGGCTTGGTAAGCGAGGAAAGGCACTAGAGGAATGGAGGTTTCGAAGTGTCACCGTTACTGCAAGTGCTTCGTGACAACATCCGGTGCATCACCAAGCCAGGGCATGACGGTCTTTCCCGACATAGACAAGGTATTGTGCTGTATTGTGTCTACAATTCCTACTTTGCTGTATTGTGTCTACAATTCCTACTTTCCATTTGGCAGGCGTTGAACCTTTTGTGTTTGTTACAGTTACATTCACGTAGCGAGCGGCTGATGTATGTCTCTTTCTTCTACTGATATCACAGCAATGTCTGGACGTTACCGGTACCGTGACCGAAGGCGCTTCACAACATCCGGGGAGACGGTGGTCCTGGCGGAAGGCGTGTTAGTGTCTCCCCTCGTAGCTGGATTTCAGAAGCATCTTGAGATGACATTCCATAACTGGACTGTACGTATGTAAATCAGCTCTGCAAACCAGACATTTGCTGCGTGAAATCAAAATGTCGGCTTCTACTATCTGCCATATTAGTTTCGTTGTATATTGTTTAGGCAGTCTCTATAGACTGATGTAGTAGCAATTGAATTAGCATTCGAGATGCCCTAATTATACACCGCCTTCCCGTTTGCCATTGGACAGGCATTGAGCGGTGTTGAGACAAATGATGCATCACTTGCGTCACTGACAAGAAAATATCTTGCTTCGTGACAACACCAAGTGCATCACCAAGGAGGTGGACAGTCTTTCCCATATAATAAGTTGTTTGTGTTGTGCAATATTGTCTGAATGCTGTTGTAGCATAGCAATCTTTGTTAAATGACTGATGTCCTTGTAACTTGGTGACTGTAAGCTCTGTTTCAATGGTTGATGAACAATGTTCAGGTGAACAGTGCTTAATAGAGTTTTCTTTTTCTTTTCATAATTTGGACTGGTTGAACAGTTTAGCTATGAGTCAGATGATGTGTGCATACGTTCCGGCCCAGCCCTGCTTCTGCACCTGTACTGGAGGGAGGAAGCAGACCAGATTGTTGATAGGTGAGTGCATCCTCTACAACTCTTCCAGCCTAACCCTGCCTACGTTTAAAACAAAATCAGACCACTGTCACTGTTGTTTAACCGTTTCTACCAACTTTTACCTGGTTAAGACCAGTAAGCAATAATTTGACCATTTCGCGTTACACTTTAGCGCTACAGACATTACAGTAGTCTATTAGCTTCCTTTGCATATTTTGTCACCATTTCTACTCATTGCAGGACATAAGGCTTCCTTGGGCCTTTTCAAAAATATTTTGATTATAGAGCTAGTAGCAAAACGATGGAAGTCGAGCTCGTCATAATTGATTGTAATTCACTTTCTTGCAGTCACATAAGTTGGGGAGGAGACATCTCTCAGCTGCTTCCAGGACCGCATTGATGTCATGAATTCCTGATCAACTGCAGCTGCAATGTTGATGGTGGGACTTATCCTGGTGAGAGATTGTCCGACGCCATCTCCACGGTGGCGTCCAGAAAGATGGGTGCTCGTGTGTGCGACCTGAGTTCTGAGTGATGTAGCCAGTAGGGCATTAGGACATTTTGTAAATGGAGGCTCCTTTTGCCCTTAGGGCTAAAGCCCGTTTCTGTGGTGTACAAGCTTGGTGTGTGGCTGGTTTGGTTTCTGTGACTGTGTCAATGGCCGGTAAATATTGTATTCGGTCAGTTACTGTTAATTATGTTCTTTATAAACAGGGTTTTCCCTGGTTCACCATCTGTTGTCATTTCTGTTTTATGTCATGGTCAGTGGTTGTCGGGGACCTAGACCATAACATAATCTGCCTCGTGTTGTTTTCTTGGGTCCCGAACCAAGAGAACGGCACAGGCCAGAAAGGAAGGCAGGTGGTTCAAAAACCTTTTTTTTATATTAGTATTTTAGTCCTTTGGAAATGCTAGACGTCTAGGTAATCTACGCAGTCACAGAAACCGAATCAATACAAACAGAATGCAAAGTGTAAAATTTTACAGGTATCAGGTATATCACGATGTTAGATACATGTTCATATAGTTAAGCTAACTCACGTTAGGTGTTAGGTATAGTTTTCCCATATTTCTGAGTGAAGATCTCGTCTATTTTTGTTAAGAGGCTTGGAAATGTAGTGTTGTTTAGACGCCTTTTGTTAGCAGCCTCTGTTTTAGTGTATTTGTTTGATGCCATTCCAGTACAGGGGTGGCTGACGCTGAATTGTTTTTTCGTGCGTTTCACTTTTTTATTGTCGCAGAAAAGTAGTCTACAGTAAATGTCAACATTGTCCGTTTATTATGTAGAGGTTGTAGCCCTTTAAATCAGTTGTTTGGAAATGTCCCTAGTAACTGAGGCTAAGGCTGGCGCTGACACTAACACAAGACAGACACATACAGACATACACACTAACAGACTAACCCCACCAAACACACTTATGCAACATTTTTGACGGACACTAATAATCAGCTCAAAGGCCTTACCCTTAGCCTTAGACTGAAATAAATCTATGATTCTTTAAGTATAAAGGTTCCACGCTACCTCTATACTATGTACTGACAATGTCAATATTTACTGATTTTAGCTTTTTTTTATCCACTATGTCCTAGAGTGAGGGTAATTGTTAACCT
Organism: Branchiostoma floridae; assembly: GCF_000003815.2. Classification (NCBI taxonomy): domain Eukaryota; kingdom Metazoa; phylum Chordata; class Leptocardii; order Amphioxiformes; family Branchiostomatidae; genus Branchiostoma; species Branchiostoma floridae. Next base: position 11,426,350 of record NC_049985.1, on the reverse strand, counting down.
AAATGGGTTAGATGTTAAGTTCATTTTTTTTATTCTAGAGTATCTTCGAATTCATTTATTATGCGGTTTATATATTGTACACTTTGCATTTCTCTATTTTGCTATTAAACAAATATGCTGAAATCGGATGATTGTGTAGTGCACGTGTTTGTTTTACAGTAGAATTAAAACAAAATGGCTTGGTTAACTCTTCTCACACCCTCGCTCAACCAGGCCTTACCTCCCTGTACCATCAACTTCATGTGCCCCCCCCCCCCCTCTAGCTCTTGGAGTCTAACTACATATGAAATGATTGTTGTCCAACCATAGGATTTCTTCCAAGAATCTTTAACCCCATGTGAAATGGATGCCCCCCCTTTCCAGATTCTCAACCCGATGTAAAACGTACGACAAATACAATTAAATCATCTGTTGGAATCTTGATTTGGAATCTATTTGGCAAATGTCTGGGGTCGATCATGGAATTCGAGTTAACAAATACTTAACAAATAATTTCAAAGCTCGCCTATCATAAACAGGTTTGCTGAAGAGATATTCTATTACCATTGTTGAACAGCGGGAAACAAAGACGATGGAATGCAAGGAAAAAATCATCACTTTTATAGTGAATTTCGATGTGCTTGGGGTTGCAAACATAAAAGTAAGTCATGGCAGCAGGAAAGTTGAAACCATCGTACCAGGCGTAACATTTTTGAAAAGATTACAAATGCAGCTTCTGTTGTTGAGTGCACGGCGCAGCTGAATTTTAATGCTTTTTGATGGCATGAAAATTTTAAAAAATCATTGGCAGTTCTGACGTTTGGTCCTGCTGCTCTTTCCCAGTGTTGTTAGTGCAAGCCAATGAGTTTTGAGCTACAATTCTGATCTTGCTCAGGTGTTCCCGTTCTTCTCGTAGATTAACAACCATTTTTCTGACATCAGAATTGCGTTTCTTCATGCTTGTGATCATTTCCCTAACCTGGGTTAGGGCGTCTCTCTCCTTCTGTTGCACTCGTTCGCCGCTAGGGGTCCCCACTGCTTCCTCGATTAACCATCTCTCGTGTATATGGCGACGACGCGTGCCGTTGAACAAGAAACTACCATCTCCACTAATTGTCTGAAAATGAATACTCTGGCGGAGGTTGTCCTTCAGAGAACGCACCTGGCGGTTGTACCCGCACATTTTCCGTATCGTCTGTCTCACCAACATGTTGTAATGGCCAAAAATCTCACACAATGTTTCGACGTGTGATTTGAGGTTTGAAAATTGCTCCGACATCTTTTGAAGTTCGGTCTTCTGACAGTCTATCTTGTTCAGGCTTCCTTCTCGAACTTCTTCCTTTCGTTTCAAATACATGTCGTTTATGCTGTTTTGTATCCGCTTTTCAATGTCCAGATGTTCTTCCCGAAGAGCTTTTGTCACCGCAACAGACACCGAATGTTTCAACTCTTCTTCCATCCATTGCTTCAATGCTATTTCTCTCTCGGCATAGGATTGTGGTATCTTCTTTTGTTCCGCTTCTACTCTTGTCATTTCCTCTTCCACCTTTTGTCTCATCTCCTCCAGATTTTCCATCTCCTTTTGGAGACGTTTGTATCTTCTCCTATCCTTTCTTCCCGCGCGTACGCTCTTACTAGTTTCCTTCAGCTGGACCATGAGTTTAGCCTCTAGTTCCCTTTGCGCACGTTTGAAATAACGGACTACAGGTACCGTTATGAGGACAACGCTGGACGCCACCATGACGACCGTCAAGCCCCACACAGCGGCCACTGAAGGTTCTGCATACGGGAACTGGGCGGATCCTGCAGCGGCAACCATGACAACGTAGAGAGAGACGCAGATCAAACTCGTGATGTCCATCTTTGACCCAGTGTTGATGGTCGCGCTGTCACCAAGCAAGTAGAGTCTGTTTCGCTCAAAACAGAATAGTTCCCTGTCGCTTAGAACGTAAACGTTACAGTGTCGATCACGTGTTATGTGCGTTCTGGAACACTTATGAAGAACTTGCCCAACTTGTGGCTCTCAGTGAAACCGAGCCTTTGGCCCATGGGACTATGGATGCTGCGATGTACAACTGGTGCTAGTGCGAAAACTTTACACGCGGTGTTTTCACGCGCGTGACTATGACGCAAGTATTATCCGCCATGTTGAATTGTTAACTTGGAAGTTCAACTGAAGTTGGTAGGTAAATCAGAATTTGCCACAGCAACGTGCAAACCGATAGTCTTCAGGGTTCAACCAACCCGGCATGGTGTCTGTGACGACTGTGAGGCCATCTCAATATGCGTCATGAATGGGTTTAAAGTTACGTTACCTGTAACGTGACCAATTTTCGCAGTTCTCACCAAGGATAAAAGCTCATTGTTCTCACTGACTGTCACTCAGGTTTTGGTAAGCAAAGTTTTCTGTTAGTCACTGGTTGCCTAACAGAAAACTTAACTTACCAAAACCTTGACGAAATATTGATGGAAACGTATAACTGGACTACATTGTAGACAACCATCGGATGCCTGATACATACATACCTGCCCTACACGTGACGTCAACGTGCGATTCCTCTGGTGACAGCCTTCCCGCCTTTTTTTCAGTTCAAGAGCGCATCACAACTTACTATCATTCTGTTGTTCGAATGCATTCGTTCAAATGCGGAACTTTATATAATTGTATCCCACAAATTATTTTGATATTAAAAATGTTTCTTAGGCATGTCATAGATTGATGAAAAGTTCAATCAAATTGGTCGAAATATGTTTGCGGTGTGAATTCCCGATAGGCTTTTGGTGCCTCATCAATCGGAAATGACGTAGTTTGATATCCGGTCGAATTGTTTGTGGAAAGTTGGAGTAGGCGGAGCAACTCGTCACAACTGTTACCATTCGGAGTTTGCCGTTTCTTACGCCATTTCCCGCCTTTATAGAGAACCATTATGGACGTGTCGTCGGGAACAGGACAAGCTAGAGCCGGTGCAGGAGCTGGACAGGTAACAATTTGTGTTTTTTTGCGGGAAAGAAGTTGGAGAAATCGCGGATCCAGGATTCGTTTGGCGTGGCGTGGCGTGGCGCGAAGTTTCACACATGTTTATGAGATTGTGATCAGAATTTATCAGAAGTGTGGTATGTCGCGAATTTTTTACACGAAGTACATTTTGTACACGAATTGTGATGGAATGTTTGGTATGTAAACGCTCTTGTGTCCTCGGTGCAGCAAAAGTCAGGGTCTTGTGCGTGACTTTTCGTGCCGTATCATTTTGATCAGCCACGGCGTGATCTGGACGGGGGACGTGTGAAAAACTCCAGACTGGGGCTAATTACAAACGGCTGGTATCCTAAAAACACCAAAGAAAATTCTATGTGTACATTTTGTAAGTTTTACTTTGTATAAATGGTTTGTAACTATCTTTAGGGAAAGTGATTTTGTGTGTGAAAAAGTTGACATGGTTTTCAGTCTTGAACTTCAGTGTGTTGTTGTTGTTGTTGAGTATAATCTGTCTGTGAATTATTCATATAGAAAAACAAAAGAAGATTGTCCAACTCAATCAGTCAAAAGTGAGCATAACAAAGGCAAGGTCCTAGAAAAACCAAAGACGTTACCGCAGAGTAATTGATAACTTTATTGCAATACCACACCAAAGTTAATCCCTGGAATTAGAGGCTTGGCAGTATGAAAGAAGAAGGCTAAAATTTTGGAGAAAAAAAATCGAAGGAAGTAAGACAGAGGTATGCACTGTGTGTATACTTGAAAGAGAAAGAAAAAAGAAATATCTAATTTCTAAATAGATAAAAACAAAGTGATGTCAACAAAGACAAGCTTCATATTATCCCTGTAAAAGGTGTAAACAAACTCAGAGACTTCAACCCCTTGCCCACAAATTTGTTTGTAGTACGGAGCCAAAACTTTTGTTTGGAGAATCTGACACATAAAGGTTGTGCATAAAGTTTTCGACTGTTTGATGGTTTTCCTCAGAAACTATATTTATAGTGAAAACACACAGAGACCAAAATTTATGTAATAGTAAGTGCAACCAAGGATATGGGTTCAGATTTCATCAGCTATCTTTCATTAGTCATTCAGATCTACTTATGAGAATTCCAGTCACTAAGGAAATGTGCTACCTGGAATGTTTGGGATTCTATCCAGTTGCTAGATTTACATTGTGTATACTAGTACTATTAGTGACTATTATGTTATGTTCTACTACTAGTACTTGGATGTCATTGTTGTACAAAAAAAGTAGCCTGGGTACCATTCTGCGTAGTGACCGCTTGCTCAATACTTTTCGCTTGCTAACCATTAGCCTGATTAAATCTCGCTTATAGCAGCCCGCCAAACATCCGCCGGACAGCGGAGTTTGTGTTACACAGACTAGCTAACCATGGATGGCGCTGCTAGCTAAAAAAAGTACTTCCATATCTTTGGCACTGGTTAAACAAAGGCAGGCAGGGGGTTAGTATTCAAGTTTAAGGCAGTCACTGAATGGCTCAACAGGTAACAAAAACACCTTTTGTTTTCTGTTAGCCCACCCAGGTGAGAGGGTACCTCATCACTTACCCTGCCAAGTTCTGCATCTGCAACCGTGAGCCTACTACAGTCCTGTGTAAGATGTGTGGCAAACTGTTTGAGGGTCGTGCACAACAGGTATGGAACCTTGAAACTGTCTTATTCATTGTTGTCCCATGGTTTGGAAAAAGTTTTTCCATGCTGCCATTGTTTACTAGCCTGAGTACCATCGTCTGTAGTGACCACTAGCTCAGTCCTTTCGCTTGCTAACTACAGAGCAAGCAAATGAGCCAGTGGTCACAATGGAGGATGGTACTCAGTCAGGCTAACTATTTACCTGTCATTGTTGTCTCTGCACTGTAGTAAGCATATGGACTTACAAGTTACAGAAACAGTTTACGCACGACCATGAGTGCAAGTTTCCTAGTAAATAATAGTATGTTGGTTTAGGTGCTACACATGGATTGTGGCTTGTTCCATCCTATATTAAAGGGGAATTTTTAGATTTACCAGGGTGATTTGAAGGATTAGATGTAAGGGGCATATTCATAGGTTGGTAAAAGTGACAGGTGTATAGCAGGAAATGTTTTAATTCACTTTCTGTAACTTTTTTTCAATGGATAATTTATTGCCTCCTCCTTCCCCCCTAACTGACAGATGGAGTGTCCCGTCCACCCCAACATCATCCACCTGATGGACCACGCCCTGTGCCCCGCCTGTCACAGGAACAAGCTGCAGGAGGCCATGAAACAGAAGTCTACCAGCAGTCGCAGGGGCAGTGTTACCTCATAGATCATGTAGATTTTTACATGCACAGTAGCCAGTAGCACTGTGATGTGTAGTGTCCTGAAAAAAACCTGTAACAGTAACATTAGACAAGTTCTGTTGTATGGCATTCTAGTGGTGCTATAGTGTATG
>NC_049985.1:11414404-11420855 GCF_000003815.2 Branchiostoma floridae | reverse complement strand
ATGTTACTCAAACATTTGCATTCAGACATGTGAACTGTAAATACATTAAACTCCTTGTTTAGTTGCCTGAAAGTTGTAGTTGTACATGTATATACATGTAGCTTGTATTAACAGCAACATTATTTATTACATTGAAGGCAATCAAAAGAAGACCGACTTGATGTTATGTATAATCATTAAACTGTTGTCTCAAAGTTTTTCACTGTTGTGAATGGACTTCTTTTAGGTCCAGAGTAATTGATAGCAAGCACTTATGATCAGTCAAAGAAACAGACATACCCCAAACACTTACTTTGGGTTTGATGCTTGCTACCTTCATTGAGGATACATCTATATACATTTATTTAAACTGTAGTTGAAATCCACACCTCTTGGTGTAATGGGGCAGTGCCAATTTCTATAGCCACACAGGCAACTACAGTAGGAGGCTTGAGACTATTCTCTTTCTCATGAGTGCCGAGTACTACCAGAGAAAGCCATATGTAGCAAGTCTTTGTTTGAACTCCTGACTTTCCGAATGCAAGCTGAACACTACCTACTAATGTACATCTTTGCAACTGATTTAGCTCTTGCTTCAGAATACTATTACCATTTTTTTTATTGTGTAGTTTACAAATTTGTAACAATATCAAGTAAGCTGCTGACTGGTCAGTTGCTCATATGTGTTTCCCTACAATCAACATCCTATGTCAGGCTGTACATTTTACTCTTAATCAAAAATACACACTTATTGCAAAAACCTGAGCCAGTATGGATTAATTACAAAGGTGTCATTTTTTTCTGATATAAGTTTCTACGTTGAGATTGAAGGTTTCTGTCTTCATGTTTAAGTGTCTCAAGACAATGTATTAAAAAGGGAAAACTCTTGATACTCCCACTTTATTTTGTATAAACAAGTTGACAACTAAAACATGCCCCTCCAAAGATTTGCACAGTAGACAGACAGCACAAAGACAGCATTATTGTAGAAAACAACAACACATGCTGATATGGTATTTACCGTAAAGTTCATTACTGGATATGACGATGATTATGGTATAATCTAGCCAAGTGTCTTGATATTTTCTTTCCTGTACATATATATAAACTTCTTCCAGATTGTTTATTACGTACTATATCCTATGGCGCACAAAGTACATGATTATGCATACACTATTAATAGAAAAAGTTAATTTCTGCTTGGGTAATCCTACATGTATTACATGTAATTGGGAACACTGCAAAGTCTAAGTGATAACCATAGTATGCTATTGAACTGCTATCTTATACAGCTGTGCATTTTACAATCAAGAGAACTGAATTTTGGGAATTTGGACATGGGTCCATCTTCTACTGGTGCGTGGATCTTGATCTGCCGCATGTGGGTGTCTCGTCCATTCTGATGGTTGGAGAGAACAGCAATCTGGATCATAAATGTCCTCTGAGGCTGCAGGCTCTTGTCCTGTAAAAAGGTAAAGTTTGTTTGAACCTTTGTTTCGTCATGAAATGCTTAAATCGGCCTGCAGGTAGCTTTTCAGTGGGGTCATGAGCGAGGAAGTAAGGATCTGACAAGATTTAGATACAGAGTAGATATAAAACTCATCTATCGGCTAATGCATAAATGCAGCTAATCTTTTCTGATACCAGGGTGAGACCCTACCCTTACAACAAGAGCATAGGGTTCTTAAAACAGAGGTTTAACATGGGAGGATGTCATCATCATCATCCTAAAATGTCCCTTTATGCCCTGATTTGCATCAGACATCCAGGTAATGACATGCGCAATACAGAAGTCACTCAATTCACACCCCTTTGGTCTCAGATTCCCACTGCCCAGATCAATGCCACACAGTCTCTACATGGACCGTACCATTACCTGTATAGGGATGATGACCCAGCCGGTGGGTTCACTGAGCTCTACCTGCTCCACCTCCTGCAGGTCGTGGAAATGTGTGCCTGTGCGGATGGAGATTCTGTTGGGCGTGTAACTCTCGTCAGACTTGTAATCTGCATACAGGCCTGTCACAAACAAACACAACAACGTGTATTCCTACCAAGTTCACAGCAACTTGCAAGGATTGGAAATTTTAAAGATTACATCCTTTGAAGACTACAAATCTAAAACCATGAATAAGATGATCTACTATTTTCTTAATGGATCTTAAATGTGCGTGAGGTTTGGCTCTCCTAAAACACAGACCTCCAACTTAACATCCCATCCAAGAGGGCGTCCCAAACTAAAGCTATAGTTACTCATTTATACCTGAATAAGAGTGAAAAAATATGCTTCAAGTGCCTTTCCCAAGGGCACATTTTTGAAGCCTGTCAGGGAATTTCATGATTTTAAGTAAACAAGCTACAACCATAACCATCTTGAGCCCCTACGTACACAATGTGCCTTCAGGTCTGTATGTACTTACATAGACTCTTCACAGCAGTTTTCTTCCTGAACTGAATGTTGACCAGGTGTGGCTGTGGACCATCTGATTGCCAATATGTGTCCAGTGATCCATCCCTCAACTGGTCAACTCCAAAACCTGGCTTACAGGATGACACTGACCACACCGCTAGGTCCCCTATTTCTCTGACCTAAAATATAGAGAACATTTGAATAAAATTTATTATAATCTATAGACCAATGGGCTCTAAATATTGGGAGCATATGCACTTCTGTGGACCAAAAATTCCAGCTGTGCATCTACTTTGACTATGTGTGCACTGGTGCGCCAAGATAGTTGTTACAAAAGTATTGCTGTACACTCATTAAAGAAAATAATAAAAAACATTTGTTGTCTGGGTAGAGAAATCAGACAAAAAAAGCATGAGTCTCAACATAATACATATCGATTCAGATACCAATGCAAGAGGACCATATACCTCAGCTGTTGCTTTCTTGATTCAGCTTAAATTGGATGTAGTAAACAAATATGTTACATAATTTTTGACCAACCTTGCCCATCCTTTCCAGTTTGGTCGGGTCTTGTGAAGTATCTGTCTTCGTCGCCATGGCTGTTTTTAAGGCTTTCTGGGTCTATGCTTACGTGTGTAGTGGAGGCTGCATATGGAAAAGAAACATTTCTACATCATGCTGAGGATTACAAGGCAATACTGGGTTGATTTTACAAGCAGTTTTGAGCATAATAATTTTTGCGCGACAGACTGGAAAATGTTTGCTGTACTTTGGTTGGTATCGGACGCGCGTTAAAAAGTGATGGCTAATAAACAATGCTAGCGATTCAAACTAATTACACAATAGCACCTCAAACATTCGTAATTTACGAGGAAAGAACAAAAATACGCGAGGACAGAAATTTATCAAGTGTAGAAAATACCTGAACAGCCGCCCTCCCACCTTTAAAATGGCCGCCTTCCAAGTCTCGCGGGAAAGTCTCGTCTCGCGAGCTCTCGGTCTTTGTGGGGTGCTCTGGTAAACTTCAAGCAGATATATGTAAGTATAATGTAACAGTTAACGCCCTTTATTCTGCACTACAGGCCACAGACGTATGGAATGGAAATATAATGTGTTTGTACATGCATTTCACTCCATACTACAAATGTGTATTGAAACATTTGTTTTCTTCTCCTACGAAATCTTCAAATGGATTCATCTCGGCTGTTCCTGGCATGGGGTAGATGACCTGTAATTTGGCATGGAGGTAACTTATAATGCCATGGGCACCTAACGTTACCCCCACGTTTTGTTTTTCTTTTCTTTTCTCCTTCCTTTTCATTTCTACTTCTAAAACCATTTTGTTGATTTCTTTTTGGCCATGTTTAGATTAAAAAATACACTTGACATCCACCAAGAACTGTAACGGGAGGGGGCCATACTTCGACATGTGTTCTACGTGTTGTGTACATGCATTTTTTATTGTACATCTGACCCGCTACCCATCAGAACTAAATTTTAATCGATTGGTAGTCGTATAACCGTGATTAAAGCTACATGGATACAGGTTTCATTTAATGATAACGATCCGCGCTGCGGTTTGGGAGCGCACTTAACGTACCGTACGTATTTGACTTACATTCTAGTGGAACGTTCCAGCACAAAAAGGGGGTCCAAAGTTCGACATAATAACCTTTAAGCCTTTTCGGGGTATAAGAAGTTATTTCATGTACTAAAAAATTAGACTAAAAGTTCACAATACTGTTTGTCTGTCGCAAACATGTACTTTTTCTTACATTGCACGACTTGCTCCAATGCGGAGAGATGAAATAAAACAAGGGGATTTCAAACACATTTCTTCCAGAACATTATGGCCAGGTATCAAACAGCTATTTAATACTTGTCCATGATTTCTATCAACAGAACTACGTATACGGCTCCGTAAATGTTCACTGTCAGCCAGCACAGACTTACATCAAGGTGTTAACGCAACTAGATTTCACCGTCGACACCGCCGGCCGGTCCTCACGCCATTTTGTCTGCACGTAAACACGATCCACGTGATCCCGGCCCAGGGGAGATTGCTCGAGCGAAACCCGTTCTGTGGTTCTACTTGAACATTAATCGCATATGCTTTATATCTCTCAGAGCATAGCCTTTTAGTGGATCTGTAACAATGCAATTTATCATCCGGAAATTCACGACCAACTGCTGAAGCGCCAGGCCCAACACGGAAAGGATGTAAGTGATATTTGCAGGTCAAAGGGTCACTTGAAGAGCCCCCTGGGAATTTTGTCGCACACTGCAAGCGATTAGATTTCATACACAAAAATTGTTTTGCACAAAGCATCAACTTACGTAATTTTGACGACATTTATTTCATTAGTCTGTGTAACGCAAACTCCGCTATCCGGAGCGTGTAGGTTCCTCCCCGCGGCAATGTAGGAAGGGCCTAAGAATCGCGATTAAATCAGGTTATTATTTCATCGAACACCCTGAAAGTTTCGACGTCCGGACGTTCATACAGTATCGATTTCTTATTTGTTGTCAGATATTCTATATAAATAGATATTCTATAATCAGCGAGTGAACACATTCAATGATTTCCACGTCACACTGTAGTGCCTGTAATTGGCGTTAATACTGAGGAGCTGCCCATCATGGCGACGTTGCCAAATTACTCAGTAACTGGTTTTCGTGTCATTTGAAGTAGCGAATAATAAAAACAGTGACAACACGTTGTTTCTATTTACAGTTGGTAAATGCATTTATTTGCATGAAGGAAAGTGATGCACGAAGATGAACACCTTCCCGGCGTCTATAGGTTTATATAATGATAATACTAGTAACAATGATATCGGGTATATTTGTAGCCAGTAGGTACCTATTGTGTTGATTCCCGTACGTGGTCAATCTTCTTCCTATTATAGGAATATCAACGAGAATATCTTAAGTTCTGATGAATAATTTTAGCGAGGAACATTTTAAGTCCTTAAAAGGTAAGCCTTTCAACCAGTTGCCAAACAACGAAAACAACGGCACATCAAGAGGATGAGTAATATTGAATTGAATCTCATGTCGTCTTTTGGAAATCTTTGTAACAATCTAACTGTGAACCTTGATAAGTAACTAATCTAAAGATACAAGACCCAAACAAATGACCCAGCTTAGAAGCTTGGTTTAAGGGTCAATAAAAGTTGTTATGGAGGGGAAAATGACGCATTTTCCAACAAGGAAAAAAACCCACATAGATGTTTGAAAATTGTTCTAAATAAAGAGATAATTTTACCAGTACTTTTCCATCCAATATTGTTTGAACAATTTAGAACTCTCGTGACTGAAATATTCTTTTCCTCAAAATAGTTCTTTCAAATTTTCAAGTTCTCCAAAAAGTTATTTCAAATATCATCAATCTCGGTGACTTCGAATAGGCTCTAAACTGTGCCTAGCTCTCGAGATCTTCCTGGACTTCCACATCGTCATCGCCTGTTTCATAGTATAGTGACAGCCATGTCGGAGGCTTCCGCTGTCTGGACTGTGTCTGTAAACAACAGCAAAATGTAAGCGTCATTGAGTTTATTTGAATAGTTGTAGAATACAACAAAATCAAACATTATATTGAAATTATATGTAATTGAGTCGACTAGATAACCGTGATTTTATGTTTCATATCTGTTTTGAGTGCAAACGGTATTCATTCAAACCATAACATGTGCTTAAATGCTAAATGCGGCATTAGTCCGTTTACCTACCACTGTTTTACTGGATGAGCCAGGATCATCGACAGGCTGCCGTTGATTCTCCTTCTCCTCTCCATTCTCCCGCCTCTTCTTCTTTTGTGCCTGTAGCTTGCCCTCTTCTCTCTTTCTCTTTCTGGCTTCCTTCTCTTCCAGTTTCCTTTTAGCTTCAGCTTGTCTCTCTTCCTTCTTTCGCGTTTTTTCTAACTCTTTCTGTTTTTTCTCTTCTCGCTTTTTGTTGAGCTCAGTCTTTCGTTTCTCTTTGCGTTCCTCTTTTTCTTTCTTCTCTGTTTCCTTTTGTCTGATCTCAGATTATCATTTCGTCATGAGTCAGAACCCTTCCCGT
>NC_049985.1:11351646-11414220 GCF_000003815.2 Branchiostoma floridae | reverse complement strand
TGACAGAGGTAGAAGTCGACGGCTGTGGTGGAGGAGTGACAGAGGCAGAAGTCGACGGATGTGGTGGAGGAGTGACAGAGGTAGAAGTCGACGGCTGTGGTGGAGGAGTGGCAGAGGCAGAAGTCGAGGGATGTGGTGGAGGAGTGGCAGAGGCAGAAGTCGACGGCTGTGGTGGAGGAGTGACAGAGGTAGAAGTCGACGGCTGTGGTGGAGGAGTGGCAGAGGCAGAAGTCGACGGCTGTGATGGAGGAGTGGCAGAGGCAGAAGTCGAGGGATGTGGTGGAGGAGTGGCAGAAGAAAACTTCTCTCCAGGGATCGCCGACATCTTAACCCAACGGTCGTCAATTGCGTCTTCATTCAGTGGGAATATGCCACTCTTTTGGAAAGACGATTTTATCAATGATGGAGTGACTGTATGGTCGTATACAGTATTGAATATCTTCGCAAAATTGCGTTTTGTGACCTGAAAATGCGGGTTCGCAGCCTGCATTACTTCTAGGGTGAGGGCCCACTTCGACTTGAGCGGTGCGAAGATGCCGACATCCAGGGGCTGTAGAAAGTGTGTACAGTGTGGTGGGAGACCGAGGATGACCACGTTGTTGGCAACGGCGGCTTCTAGGACTTTAAGTGTGAAGTGAGAATAATGCTGGTCAACGATCAAAACAATTGGGCGCTCTTTGTGGCAGTGAGATAGGAATACTTTCGTAAACCACCTTTCGAAGAGAAACTCGTCGATAAAACCCGAATCGGAGAACCCATAGATGGCATTTGCGGGTCCACCCTCTGTGTAGGCGCCTCCCGGAAAGCCTTTGCTAAAGACTATCATTGGTGGCACCGTCTGCCCTGCCGCTGACACACACACCAGTGCCGACACATGGTCACGGCTTCCAACTCTCCGTGAAGGAGACTTCTTCTCTCCGCGGGTTACTATAACCTTAGATATTTTCGCGGAAAGATCCACGCCTGTTTCGTCAGCGTTATAGATTACATGTGGGTTTTTGTTTTTGGCATTCGCCTCTGTTAGTTTGTCTTCAAGCATCAAGAAATATTCGAAGATCACTCCTGGGGTGGCCATGAGTGCTCTCTCCTTGTCTAGCTGGTCAGGGGACCGGAGGCTGATGTCGGGATGGCGACGCTTGAAGCCTCGCCACCACTTCTTGCCCGGCCCAGCCTCCTTAAACCTCGGTGACTCTCCGCGGCCCTTAGCTCTTTTAATCTCAATTTGTTGCGCAAGGGCCTTTGTGACCCTTACGGTGAGAGGGAAGCCCCTGTCGGACATGTACTTGGCGTAGCCGACAAGGGCCTCCTCGTCCTCGGGTGTCAAGACTGACGGTCTTCCTTGCACCTCTCCATGGTGACCTTTTATGCGACCAATCAGGGTTGTTCGCGGAATTCCAAACTTTTTGGCCAGGCTGTAGACAGAGGCGCCATTGTTTGCTGCCTCCAGAGCAGCCTCCATGTCAGCCTGATGGTACTGTTGGCGTTTCCTTTTGGCCCCAGATGCCATCTAATAAAGAGATTGAATCGATATCGACTATGAACGACAGCAGTAATTTAGATCCCCCCTTCCACACCCATCATCAAACATTGAAGAAAAAAAGTTTCGTTTCTTTGTTTGTTTGTTTGTTTGTATGTATGGGAGTTTCATATCATATGTTCAGCACGACGAAAAATCACGATATGTCATCAACACTACTTATATTTATCCAAATATGGGCGGATATAAGCGTTTGTTTGCTTTAACCTTGCCGTGTTCGAATTCAATTTAAGCATTCGAAGGTACACACATTCATACCTAACTTCTATTTGGATATTCTCATACTACAATCGCATCCTTTGCTATCAAAGTATAACTTACATACGCTGAAACGTCAGAGTTGTATATACCTACCGCGACTTCATGCGGAAGAGCGCTAAACTGCAATCTCAGGCGGTGTGGTGCTGGTAGTGCTGGTAGTGTTGGGTTGCGTTCGATGATCACATGACTTCGAACACGTGATTCTCAAGATGGCGGAGGAGCGGTGGTGTGTACACAAGTAGCGTGACATTGTAGCCTCAATTAACCAAGTTCAAAGACTCAGACAAGACACAGGTTTGTTTCTTGGCAAGTTTAATAAACAACCTTTCTACAGGCGGTGGCAATCTGTCATATCTCACATCTTAGACTGAATAATTCAACAGATATGAAGGCCACGGTCTCGATACGTTCTCTCGTCAACCTATGCGAACAGCGTCATTATCATAAAAATATCTTCAATTGCTAGCTGCTTGATGTATCATGTTCGGTACACTCTATGCATCAGTATTTTACTAAAGGAAGACTAGGGCCATCAATATTTGTTTTTGTCGTGTACATGCTGTCAAGCATAATAAAGTTATAGCAATTTTAAAAACCATGTCGGACTTTGGACCCCTGTCTAAGTATGGCCCCCTCCCGTTAACATCACTATTATCATACCTTTCCCTTTTTTTTAGTTTCCTTGATTTTTAATGTAAGGTCAACGTTAATTTCGTCGATAAGGATATTTTTGTTTTCCCTGTGATGCAGTATGAAAAGCCAAGGATAAAAGCTCCTTGGAAAAGCAAATAAAAGATCATAAAAATTACTTTGGCAAAATTCTGTTACTTCACCCTATTCAAAACACTTTGGTAAACTATTATTGTAAATGCAACGTTACATTGCACTTAGATAGCTAGCTGCCATTCCCCACGTTCATTTATTTACAAGATCTGTTGCATGGCTTGGTCTCATGGAAAAAAAACAAACTTTGGCAGACCACTTTAGCCTTATTGGACAAGATGAAGTTGGGCAGTTGTACTGAAAGGGATTGCACCTCAGCGACCATCAGATCAAGGAGATTTTTATATCAACCATGAAAGGGCCAAGCAGATATCAGATATCTATTCGGTGGCGTGACAGATTTTGCGTGACGAGGGTCGCCATTCATCTTCCATGAGGCGTTGCCAAAAACTGATTGCCTGGCGTTGTGAAATTCCTGCGCAGTAGAGCTGCGCATAAGTGCCGCTGCCGCCATTTCGCCGCACGTTGTGTCACTGGAGCTGAGAGCAGTAAAAAAGGTGAATTTCTTCAGTTTTTGCCCAAACCGTGCCTATTTACTAATCATGAACACTGACAGAGTCATTTGTCAAGAAAATTACACAAAGAGAAATGATTCGAAAGGGACTGGTACGTCGTATTTTACCTGTGATTCGCCGCCACGTTTCCCGGGAAAATGGGGAGGGGGGCGATGAAAAACAGAAGTTACGATCACAAAATTATATGCAACCCAAATTTGACGATACGAAGGAATTGGCGCTTTACGTAGAAATTTTATTTTTCTTATACTGAAATGTAGCTCGTTTGGAACAAATATAAATGTAGTTGGTGATATGACACCTGCCACGTTAGTTAAGATTTACTGCAAATTTTTGGTCCATATGGAAAATCATTTTTAATCATAATCATGCATACTATTCGCGTACAACTGTAAGTTTATTTCACATTTACAAATGTAATCCCGTATACTTGTATGATACGATATGTTTGTTTATGAAGTGAAATTGAAAATCTATAAGGAGAGAGAAGTGAACATCATTAAACATAAGTTATGCAAATCAAGGCATACCTTGCATATTAGTAGTCAATGGAAACCAATCATTGTTGGTAAAGGTATGTGAACATAGGATGCTAATTACACCTGTAACATCATATCTTTCTATCAGGCATCAGCACCATGGCGGACAAACTGACGCGTATAGCCATCGTTAACAACGATAAATGCAAGCCCAAGAAATGTCGCCAGGAGTGCAAGAAGTCTTGTCCTGTCAACAGAATGGGTAAGGGGAATATGTTCTCAATAATCTTATCCATATGGACATATTCCACTATGCTGTCTTGGCAACGAGTACACATGTAACCAAAAATGTTTTGTTAAGATCCTGGAAGCCGAAGGGTAGGAAAGAATGTATTGATGCCAATGGTTATCATTAATCAGAGTTCATATGAACATTGTCCTTTACAGGGAAACTCTGTATAGAAGTGACACCAGCAGACAAACTTGCCTTCATCTCTGAAGAGTTGTGCATCGGATGTGGTATCTGTGCAAAGGTAAGGTCTAGCATTTTGGACATGTAACTTTGGGCCTATGTGTCTTTTCTGGATAAAGTTTTCTTCAGGGGTTCAAATTCTATCTTTTTGGTTGTAGCAAACAGATTTAGTGGCCATTCTGTAATGATGATGGACAGAAGTGGCTCATAATACAAAAAAAAATTAGAATCTGTCCAAATCATGCCAGGAGATGAACTCATATGATGGAGTAAAATCTACAATTGGGAAAAAAATGTTGGTGTAATATCAATAACAATAGAGAAAACATTTGTAAGCCCACGCTTTTTCAACTGTTATGTAATCTCTGTACCTCATCCTCATCCTCAATGTCTTTTTGTGATAAACTAAACATGTTTGCCTTGTACTTTGTTCTATGTTTGGGCAGAGCTTCAATGACAATGTTGTATGCTTCAAAGTGGTAAATTAGCATTATTGTGCCCATAGAAATGCCCATTTGAGGCCATCTCCATCATCAACCTGCCCAGCAATCTAGAGAAAGACACTACACAGAGATACTCTGCTAACTCCTTCAAGCTACACAGGTAAGCTG
Source organism: Branchiostoma floridae (assembly GCF_000003815.2). NCBI lineage: Eukaryota > Metazoa > Chordata > Leptocardii > Amphioxiformes > Branchiostomatidae > Branchiostoma > Branchiostoma floridae. Next base: position 11,409,562 of record NC_049985.1, on the reverse strand, counting down.
TGCTTGTGAAATCATTTTCTTTTTGTTACAGCATTGCCACCAATGAAGGATAAAAAACATTGCAGAGATAATGGAAATAGATCAGTGTTTATTGTGTCACCACCAGATTTGTAGTGTGACACACTTGATTTTCTGTGTAAAACAGTAATTCTGCCATTGCAAATGAAACATTGATTGATGTGAAACATTGTATTTGTCTCCCCAGGCTACCTATCCCACGACCAGGCGAGGTGTTAGGACTGGTAGGGACCAACGGTATCGGTAAAACCACCGCCCTCAAGATTCTTGCGGGAAAGCAGAAACCCAACCTGGGCAGATTTGATGTAAGTACATGCTATTGCTGTCATTCTTGCATCCTCAATCTCATCCTTGTACATTGTCAAAACACTTGATTTAATCATATAAACCTAGATAGAAAAGAATGCACTGTTAGGTAATGTAGAGGCACTAGGGGCACTTGTAATTCCAGATAAGAAATCATCTATTTATTCATGTATTAATTATTCTTTTGTACACACATTTACTGACACACTCACTGTCACTCATTCAATCCATCTGTTCATTCTTTTTTCAATCATCCATCCAATCTGACACTCATTGATTCACTCATTTCTCCACGTAATCATTGATGCATACATTTATGATGTCTTTCATTTATTCCTTCAGTTCATCAGCTCATTCCTTTCTTCCCTGATTGTTTTATTAGGATCCCCCTGATTGGACAGAGATCCTGATGTATTTCCGTGGCTCGGAGCTGCAGAACTACTTCACTAAGATCCTGGAGGACAACCTGAAGGCTATCATGAAGCCTCAGTATGTGGACCAGATCCCCAAGGCTGTCAAGGTGGGAGACATCAACACTCTACTCCTTTATTGCTGTGTATTAGTAATGTGACATTACTGCAGCCATGCTGGATGACTGATAAAACAGACTACTACATATCTAATACCAGCTCAAAAAAGAACAAGAAGTAGTTATGTCTTCTAGTACCAGAGTTACCAACCCAGGATTGAGGTATTCAGATAGTGACATACTCATGTTTTTTTTCCTAGAAATATTGCAGAGTGGAAATCAGAGTTGCCATCAAGTACAGTAGAGGCACCCTCAGTAGATAGCTTTAAACAACACTTGCTTAGTTGTAGCTAGATGTACAAAGGTTAGGTTTGATAGGTTTTTTTAGTGTAGTATAACCAGCAATGACTGACAAAGTATAAAAATTTTAAGTACTTACTCCTGTTCCTCCTTGAATGGATTTGTACCTTTGTTATTATGATACATGGCACTGTCTATCTAACTTACAGTGTTGTCAATCCCCAGGGCACAGTACAGGCTCTACTGGACAGGAAGGATGAGACAGGAACACAGGAGGAGATATGTGATCAGCTTGGTATGGTTATTATAAACCTTGTGGTTACATTTTTACAGACACAGAATCTAAAGGTCTCAAGTTGTTACATTTGTTCGTTACTGCTTCAGGAAAGCTAAGACTACATAGCTTGCTACATTGTGTTTTAAAAGTTCTGTCTCAAAGAAAGTAGAAGTTTATCTCTTTTTTTTTTGCTATGAATACAGATATCAAATGTTCTATTTGCTTGTACCATGTGCAGATCTGTTGAGGGTACGAGACCGTAATGTAGAGGACCTGTCGGGAGGAGAGTTACAGAGATTTGCCTGCGCTGTGGTGTGTATACAGGCCGCTGACATGTGAGTGCTCAACTGTTTTAAGTTTCCAAAGAACATTACGTTTTACTAACAATCTTCTGGTTTATAAAGAACACTATAGTCATTGGATAAATTCTTTACTGACACATTTGTTTCTGCCTTGACGCTTTTATTCTGTTTTTCCCTGTCCAGTTTCATGTTCGACGAGCCGTCATCTTACTTGGATGTGAAGCAGCGTTTGAAAACAGCTATTGCCATTAGGAAGCTGGTGGCAGCAGACAGGTCAGTGAATGGAGCTGGAACATGTCTGTCTTTCTATACCTTTTTATATACTCCCTGCATACCAAAAATCATGAAGATTTATCAACCACTTCTTGAATTGTATGTTTCAAACATTTTAGCAAAAATACCCTTGCAGTTCTAGAAGAAGCTACTTTGAGGCTCAGACCTATGTCACTTCCTGTGCACTCTACTTTGGTGACTACCATGCATCTTCAGATCAAAAGATACAAAAAATGGAAGTTCTGCTGCAGTGATATAGTGAGCCACTAGAGGGCCTGAAATCTAGTTATTTTCAGGTCTTGTCAAGACCTACCAACATACCGTGTATCAAAATAATCGATTTAGGCCTCCTCAATTTATGATGCTGACAGATACACACACGTCCCCCAAAACACAACCTCCTTGCAGAAGTTAAAAGATACCCCCCTTCCTTTCAGGTATGTGATTGTTGTAGAACACGACTTGAGTGTGCTGGACTACCTGTCTGACTTCATCTGCTGCCTGTACGGCGTACCGGGCGCGTACGGAGTGGTCACCATGCCGTTCAGCGTCAGGGACGGTCAGTACAACATAGACACATCTTTGCACACGGTTTGACTGTACATAGTTTCCCTTTTTCTTGATTTGAAATCTACTGGGAAAACCTTGACATACTCCAGGGTTGGACAAGTGTTCTATAATTCACTTGTCCTATCGGGTAAGTACATAACAAACCTATTTATCCGAACCGACTTTCCATTTGTCCGAAATCTAAAAAACAACAACATTTTTCTTGTATTTTTCCCTCAAGCAATGGAAGTCTCTTACTATTGGCTCTCTTTTTCTGTGTTGATCAAGTCTTAATAAGTATATCAAAATCTTACTCATGGAAAAATCTTACTTGTCAGATTGGGCAAGTGTTGTAGACATGTGCTTGCCCGATCAGCACTTTCACTTGCCCTCGGGCTAATGGACTTGTCCAACCCTGTACTCCAAGATGCTTTTCAGCTATCTTTGGTTCATTTCTAGTACATGTATGTTGACTGTATGGTATCATCCACAGGTATTAATATCTTCCTGGACGGCTTCATTCCCACGGAGAACCTTCGCTTCCGCGACATGTCGCTTGTCTTCAAGGTGTCTGAGACGGCCGACAAGGAGGAGGAGATCCAGAAGTTCCGCCGCTACAAGTACCCCGACATGAGCAAGTGCCTGGGTGACTTCAGACTGCGCGTGAAGGAGGGCGAGTTCACAGACTCCGAGATCATCGTGATGCTCGGAGAGAACGGTAAGCCTTCGTGTTTTCTTATCATCTTGTCAGGACCTTGTACCTAAAACCTGTACCTGTACCTGTAAAAAATTGTATAGGTACAGGTATGGGCCTAGACGTATGGTGTACCTGTACCTCTATCAGAAGAAACTAAAGCGCAAGTGGAGACCACTCTCTTTAAGGCTAGTTGACACTACTTTTAAGGCTACAGTTAAGTAAATCTTGGATAACAATTGTGGTAGTCTTGCAGTTGATGATTAGGAAAACTCTTAAATACGATGTGGTATGAAACATGAAATATTAGTTTCCTGCAGAAGAAGGTGTTTGATAATTTTGTCTCTTAAAGGTACCGGGAAGACAACCTTTATCAGAATGCTGGCAGGGCGGTTGAAACCGGACGAAGGTGGCGAGATCCCCATTCTGAACGTCAGCTACAAACCCCAGAAAATCAGCCCCAAGTCACAGGTAATGGTGCATTCAACTTGTATATTCCAGGGTTGGACAAGTTTTCTAAAATTTACTTGCCTGAACTTTTTCCTTGCCCAAAATTTCACATTTATATGCATTTTCGCTTCCAGCAATTGAATTCCTATTATTACCTGTATTTTTCTACATTGACCATTGCTTGATGTCATAACTGTAAAAAGGGACAAGTATATCAAAATCTCACTCAATGGAAAAATCTTGCCTGATCGAGCAAGTGGGGTAGGTCTGCACTTGCCCGACCAGCACTTTCACTTGCCCTGGACTTGTCCAACCCTGTATTCGTACATTTAGCTTTTTAAACACAGTGAATTGTTGACTTGTTTACATTACCTTACAACCTGTGACATGTAGAATTTCCTGCCTTTTAACCATTTTAGGGCACAGTTCGCCAGCTGCTCCACGAGAGGATCCGTGACGCGTACATTCACCCACAGTTCATCTCGGACGTCATGAAACCACTGGACATGGAGAAGATCATTGACCAAGAGGTACACTTAAAAATTAGTAGTTCATCCCACACCCTGCAGTGTTTAGAGGCAGTGTCCATGTCCATTTCTATAGCCCTTGAGCCACATAATCTACTACAGTAGGAGGCTTGTCCACTGATAGTGGTGTGTTTGAGTTCAACTACAATATTCTTTGTTGTTTAAGAGATAGCAGTAGCTACCATTTTCAAGGCCTTTGTATCGACCATGCCGTGATATGAACATGCGACCTTCTGATTGCAAAACTAGTACCCACTAGGCTATGGTACAGTTTGTTGGCAGATTCTGTTGCTTTAACATCACCAGCTGTTGGAAGTGACACAGACTTGTCTTCATGTATGTTCTTTTTTATTTTTACCACAGATCCAGACCCTGTCTGGAGGTGAGTTGCAGCGCGTGGCACTGACCCTGTGTCTGGGGAAGCCTGCTGATGTGTACCTGATCGACGAACCCTCCGCTCATCTGGACTCTGAGCAGCGTCTGTCTGCTGCCAAGGTTATCAAGAGGTAGGGAAAAACATGCTGAAGTAAAAGAATGGACATCTTTCTAACAATGTACCTTTACACTTGGAAGATTGATCCCACACCAGCTCATTTTTGTCATTGTAAAAATTATTGCCACCATGTTTTGTTTTCGAAGCAAAAAAATGTTTGTGCTCTTATGTGTTTGTCATTACATAAATTTGAACGCAATATCTGTAGAGTGGCAAAATTTGAATGGGAAAATGTCACCACAAAAGTTACAGTTGCAGGAGTGACAGGAAGTGAGAGGTGGTAAAATTAGTCATTTATCATAATCAATGAACTGCAATTAAACAAGGCATAAGGGAAACTCTAGATACTTCATGGAGGTGTAGCATCTTCAAAAATTTGTTGCATTTGATGAGTTGTTTCTGTTAATTCCCAGTTGACTGATGAACATTACCTTTGTACTTCACCCAGGTTCATCCTGCATGCCAAGAAGACAGGCTTCGTGGTAGAACACGACTTCATCATGGCGACATATCTCGCCGACCGCGTCATCGTGTTTGAGGGAACACCGTCCAAGGATTCCCTAGCCAACACGTACTTGACATCTTCCTATATCTTATATACCATTATCTTTTGTTCCATGGTAATGTGACCTGCTTTTTTAGCGTAGATTATGTGAGATTTTTTAGATTGTACATAAAGGCTTTGATTTGAAAGGCTGTCACATACAGACATAGTTTATTTGGAACTTGGCACCCAATGAGAGTGCTTGTATTAGAATGCACCATTTGATTTATACTCTCTCCATTGGTTGGTTGCAGCCCTCAGATGTTGCTGACAGGAATGAACAAGTTCTTGGAGTCCTTAGAGATCACCTTCCGCCGAGACCCCAACAACTTCCGACCCCGTATCAACAAGCTAAACTCAGTCAAGGTAAGTTCTGCCTTACCTTACCTTACAACATTAACACAGGAAAATATTGCTATCAGACATTGTAGTTTTCCTCAAATATTCTCTGGCCAAGGTAAAACAAGTCATATTTCTGACTGGAAAAGAACTGTCAGCCCACTCCCTTGAAATACAGATGTTCATTGTAGAATTAATTTACAACATGTTCTCCTCATTTCTGCAATAGAAAAGGAATACTTGTGCATTGTATACAGAAAATCCCTACCCACTCAACCTAATTTTTTGGGGAACTATAATCAGAAACACAGCATTAGATTTCTTGGACCTTACCAGTCCTACCATAACCTTGACTCTTCTATATTTTTAACAGGACTCGGAACAGAAGCGTAGTGGCAACTACTTCTTCTTGGAAGACTAGAAGGAACCAAAAACAACAGGAAATAGTTTCATTGAAAATGTCAATGGAAGGCATACCTGTGCGCTGAACTGAACGATATACCTTGAACTGAACATTGTACCTTGCAGAAATGTACGCTTGCATACTATCTACACCAATGTACGTGGAAGCATACTGAAAGAACACTAGCAACAATGTTAAAAAAAATGCCAGCTGCATTTTGCTCAGTGTATACTCTGTAAATGTTATATAATTTTGTGCCTATTTGCAAAAATGTATGTGACGATGGAAAGCCTATGAGTACTTGTCTTTGTGACTTTGTGTGTAAAGACCAAATTTTCTGATACAAGTACTCAGTACAACTGAATAGTTGTCTCCTTGGGAGGTACACTATGCTTAATGATCTATACTGCATAATGTTGAAGCTTTTCTTTTCAATATATGTTTGGTATCATGAGGTATCCTGACAGTATGTCACGTGAAATCTTTGAGTTGCTACAGATGAATTATTAGCATTGGGAAGGACGGAGGTGCCTAAGCATCTCAGTTGTTATATGAATTAATTAGATAATTCTATACTCAAGTCTTGGGTTCAAAAGACATGAACATCATGACACAGTTAAGCTTCCCCTGCTGCCTGACCCTGTAACCAGGACACTTTTGGTGCCAAAAGGCTACTTCAGCTGGGTAAAGGTTAAATCAAGGAGGTTAAATACAGCCTATATGAATTTTGTTTTACTACAGTAAATACATGTACTACTATTGTGTCTATAGCACCTTATAGAAGGATACTGAAACGCAGTATAGTACTACTTAGCCCCTCTATTAAGTATCAGTCTTTTGTGCTCTAATGTGTATTAGTATTATCACTTATTTAAAGTGAACTTTGGCTAATGCGACTGTTTTGAGTGGATGAAAAAGAACAGATAAAGATTTACACAAACAGAATGAGTTGCCAGACTGTATATTTAAGTTCCATAGATGTATCACTACTATGATGACAGTTATACGTCATCCAGTGTCTCTTCTTTTATACCGGGATCCCTCAGCACATTTACAGTAGAAGCCGCTTATTGGACACCCCATTTGCCAGTGCGTTTCGCGCAGTTGTCCGAATGGTGCAACAAAGCAATGTTATTAAACTGGACCGCACCACCACGGGATTTGGGGATTAGGTGCAATTACCAGAAGTGTACGATTATCCGTTGTACATATACATGTATATGTGTCTTGGCCATAACCCTGGTAAGGCCTTCCTCACATTTCCAAACCAGGCCCAACCAGGTAGCTTTTGGGAACAAAAAATATGATATAAAAGACGCAAAGACGTACACAAGACGTAAAGAGAATAGTCGTGGGCATTCTTTGTGTATATTTTTACCTATACATACTTTTCCACAAACAGCCTAGCCGGGCCCCAGTTTGGAAGTGCCTAAACAGCGATGTACCAGTGGTATCACTGTCTGGACTTATAATACAAGCTCACAGACATATTCCCCTAGGGTACATATCCTTTGTCATCAGTCATGCATTTTGAGTTCTGTGGTAGATACAATGTCCCTCCTATCTTTCAATGGCAACACTTAACAATATTTATCACAGGTTTCTTCCAAACCCCAGAAAAACTCTTGCACCGAGTGCCAACATATTGAAAATCCTTGATTATTGCATAGTGTGCAGATACTGCAGTATTTGTACAAATGTATCCAAATTGTAGTAGTGTTTTCATAACCCTTGCAGTCCCATGTTCAACTAGAAATACACCAGTGAAGCTGTGATGTTTGATTAGACAAGCAGTTTGTACATCTTGTGGTCGCTATGCTTTTCTTACTTAACTAATCAGATACATTTTGTGTCATGTATATAAAGATTTGAATAGTACATGTACAATAGTTTCGGGACATTGCATATTGATTTAACATTGTGCTATCACTATTTCTGTGCGAGAGAATATAGCACTTCGTCTTGAGCTTTTACGTTTTGCCTAATTTATTTTCCCATGCATGTTGCATGCCAGGTAAAAATGCTACTATAAAAATGGAAACACCATGCAACAGGTTACTAATCTCTTTTTTTTAATTTACAAAATAGTATGCAATATTTATGTGACCACAAAGACGGAAAGTCTACAAATGAGAAATACTTCTATTATATTTCATTCAGTTTAACCAATGAGGTTATATATAGGGTTCTATGTAACCTTGGTTTAACAATCCATTAGATATAGCTCTCCTTTCGCCCTCTGACGGCGGCTTGTGCGATGGTGACAGTGTGAGAATGCCTGTCCGTCAGTACGATATGTCCGGCCGGTCCCACGGCCACTGCCCAGGGCTCCTGGACACCCGTGGCGAGGTGACCGGCGAACTGTCCGTCACAGTTGAACTTCTCCACGCGATGGTTCTCGCAGTCTGCCACGATGATATTGCCAGAGTTGTCCGTAGCTATCCCACGATGTCCCCTAAGCTGCCCTTCCCCGCTACCATCCCCGCCAAACTTGAACCTGAAGTTTCCGTCCTCGTCGTACGCAAAGATGCCGCGAGCTGCGCTGTCGGAGACAAGGATGTTCCCATCTCTGTCCACAGCCAGGTACCGCGGAACTTTCATGTCCTGCTGTCCTCCTACAGTCCGCAAGAGTGAGCCGTCAGACCGCAGCACCCGCACAACCCCGCTCGTGCCGTTAGTCTCGGTCACCAGGACGTAGTTCTTGTCCATGTTCACCGCAATGCCACGCGCAATGGTGGCATGAGGCAGGCGAATCTTGTGTCGGAAGTTCCCGTCCACGGAATACTGCACGGCGATGTCGTCCTCCTCGTGCCCGGATACCCACAGGTGGCCATCACGGTCAAGTGCAACGTCGTGTGGCTTCATGACGTTGCAGTCGGATCCAGGCAGAGTCGTCCTGAAGCACCGCTGGTAGTTTCCTTGCAGATCGAACACCAGGATTTGATCCTTCCCGTAGTCTGCGACGTACAGCTCCTTGTCTGACACGGCCACACCCCCGGGATCCACGAACTTACCGAACCCTGAGCCCCTGCCGCCAAGCGTTCCGGATTCTTGGTAACCGCCCAGTATCTTCCTCACCATACCGTCTTTAGAACCCTCTTCACCGGAGCCCGAGCTTGCCACGGACGCAGAAGAGTGGCGCTTATTATCAGCTTGATGATTTTCTTCAGCGTTGACATTTTGTACGGCGTGGTTTTCGTCTTTTTTGACATTTTTTACTGAGGGGGGTTCTTTCTTTTTGAGATTTTGTACGGCGTGGTTTTCCTCCTTTTTGACATTTTTTACTGCGTGGTTTTCTTCTTTGTCGGCATTTTTTACTGCGTGGTTGTCTTCCCTTTTGACGTTTTGAACTTGAGAAGGCTCCTTTTCCTCGGAGCCTGGATGCTGTTGTTTGATGAAGCCATTATGAATCCTGATTCGTTTGGCTATGCTTAGTTTCCTCTGAAGAGTTTCCGGTCCCATTCGTTCGTCGTCATGTTCTTCCCAGTCAACATCTTTATTTTCAGTCTTTTCTTCTGTTTTGCCGTTCCTTATGGCCCCTGTTCGGACCGGTTCGCCAGCCCCTGCTGTTTTGACGACGTTGTGTTCTCCTCGCTTCACGTCGTCACCAGTCTTGCTCTTACCACTTGTAGCAGGTTTAGTACTTTTGTCGTATTTTGTCGCTTTGCCACTGTCTTCTTCTACTTCTACTTTTGCTTGTGTTTTGTCGTGTGACTTCTCGGTGATTATGACGTCTTTCACTTTAAAGACATCATCGTCCAAAGAATTTTTGCTTTTCAAGGCCACTTTTTTGGTTTCCTTCTTGGCAGAGTCCCTCCTGACCATCCCCACTCCCATTTGCGGCTGCTTCGGCGACCGTTTGTCGTTACTAACGCTTGACGACGATGATTTTCTCTTTGCACGTCTCCCTGATGAAGGGATCGGCTGAAGCTGTAGTTCACCCAAATTCAGCAAAGTCTTCTCGTCTTCTGCTTGTTCGAACTCGACGGTTTCCAACTTCAGCGGTGCCATCACAACCTTATCTTTCTTAGCGATCAGCGACTGAAGACGTTTTTCGTCGTCAAAGCTGTCCTCTTCCTCGTATATGGACGCTTGTTCCACCTTGTTGCAAGCTGTTGATATTTCGTCCACCTGACTGAGCACCGTTGTTCTGTGCCCTTCAATGGAGTCCAGGTTGTGTCGATGGTTTTCTTCGATCTCAGAGAGCAGGATTTCCTTTCTCAGCGCCGCCTTCCGCACGACGTCGTCGTAAACGTCCGTGACGCCTTGCGTCGCTACGCGTTTGTTTTTGTCCAGAATCTTCTCAATGTTTCTCAGTTCACTCAGGAAGGTGTAGTAGCCTTCTACTGCTCTTCTGCCATCCGCGACTAACGCCCGGACCGTCGCCTTTCTCTGTTCCGAAGCCCGCTTGATTGTGATCGCGCTGTGCCCCGTGTGGGTCTCATCCAAACATTCTGTGCACACGGGCACATGGCACTGCTGACAGAACAACTTCAGGTCTTCTAGGGGGTGGTAGAAGCACGTCTTCTCGGCTTTAGACGCCCGTATTGCAGTCACCGACAAGGAAGCGCTGCTGGTGATTTGTTGATACAGATTCTCTACCAGCTCGTTGTCTGGTAGTCCCACCACGCCTTCAGGGGGAAGCTGGACCGGCCGCTGGCAGTTCGGACACCGGAAGGGCTGCCGGGGACGAACCTGGCTCTCCAGACACTTCTCACAGAACGTGTGCTGACAGGGCAATGACTTGGGCCTCTCAAACCGCCCGAAACAGATACTACAGGACAGAAAATTCTCCACGGACGCCGCCATGGCGTACGCTTCGGTAGGTACGTCATCAGCAACCTGCCTCACAAGTTGTGACGTCACACCACCTATGACCCTCGCGCCGGCATTGCGTGACATCAAAGCCGTTGTTATCATATTAATGTACAAATGTGATCAATCATCTACCAAACAACTGGACTGTTGACTAGAAATATTGGTGTTTTTAAATGTCATGACAGTTGTATGTTTGAAATGTTCTGTATCTAAAAAGAATCTTTATAAAACATGATACCGCGTTCCGATGACAGTAAACAAATGAATCATCATGAAGGCTACACACGCATCCAAGTGTGAGCACTCTTTCATTATCAAGGGAGACAGTTTATTCACAAGAGACTGAACACAATCATGAGAGACTGCACAGAAAGAATGTTTATATGTTTTCAGGACGCTCCGGGCGACAAGAAAGTGGCAGTCACCCGAAACAATACAAAGAAAAGGCAGGGCAGAGACAAGATACGAGCTGTTTGATCAAAGCTTACTCCACCGCGAGGCATAAAATGTAAACACACATTCCATCGCCCTTCTGGTTTTAGAGCAGTATTATATGGACAAGTGGGAGGAGGCCACATTTGCTGGTTCTACACTGATCGACTCATCATCATTGGTCGACGTGCTCACACACGACGGGGCTATACTGCCCCTTATATGTTATTGTTATTTAGCTTGGGTCACATTTCCAAACCGGGGCCTGGCCGGGCAGCTTTCGGAAACAAAAAGTACGATATTAAAGACGCCAAACTACACGATACGTAAAGAAAATAGTCGTGGGCATTATTTGTGTATTTTTCTACTACATTTCTATTTTTCGTTTCCACAATCGCCTAACCGGGCCCCGGTTTGGAATTATGACGTTAGCCTAAATAATCGACTAAATAAGGCAAATATTTGATGGAATATGCCAGAAGTATCACACGCATTTATTTCTTGAAGATTGCAAGAAAACACACAAACTGTACAATCAAATGTGACATGGACAGTTAACAGTAAACATGGAATTAGAAAAGTTTGGTTACACGGTACACCTGCGAGAAGGTACCGGATAAAAGAGAATGACAGGCGGCGGAGGCCCGCATCGGCACCAACTATGATGCGGCAAAGTGAAGAAGGAAAGGAACATAATGACGTCATGCATGTCACGTACTATGTGTCATACGTGACAAATGAGAAAACGTAGAAGAAAACTTTTTTTCAAAGCATTGATACATTTATACAGACCATTGCGATTCGGAGACATGCGCCAATGAATATACAAATTAAATTCACCGCTGTCATGTCCTATTTACATTTTCTTCTGTGCAAGCTAATACAGAGTAACCTCTTACACATTAGGTAAGAATTTTCCGTTGCATTTTGATGGCTCTACAACAAAAGTGCACAGAGTACCTATTATTTTTTCTCTGAGTGCAGACGGAGAGAGTGATTGTGCAAAAACCTGTTAACGCACGCATCATAACGTTATCACTGTGCGATTAGACTGTACAACGAGATAATCAAAATGTCATACCGGGAAACACAGATGATTAGCGGTTTCACTAAATTACATAGATATGATTAGATTTTAATTGTGCAATGATCACTTTCGAAAGTTAAGCTAGTCTTAAGATGGTTATGTGGATTGTTGTGAAACCCACTGTAATGAAGACGTATTTCGGGTTTCAAGCCCGCGGACTCCTTACTGAATAAACCATTGAAATGAAGTAACGATGTCGTGAAAACGTATTTCTCTATTGGAATATAACGTGCAGCGACAATTATGATCACTCTGATGTTCAAAGTCTCCGAGTTAGCCCTTAGGAGCGACCCCTGCCGGGACAGACTTGTCTGCAGGCGCAGGTGCAGTGGACGTGGCCTTCGTCCCGTTAGCGGGGTCATTAACCTTCGGGTCGTTCCCCTTAGCGTCTTTGCCAGGTGGCTTCATCGGAGTCGTGATCGTTACCACAGGCGGAGGTGTCTTTCCCTCGCTGCCCATGAGTTTGGTGGAGAGATATGCCGCCCTCTCCACGCTGTGCTGGCCGGGGGTGTTCAGGTAGCTGTCCACCACTTTGGTCGCCAGAGGGCGCACCTCGCTGTTGGCCGGCAGACAGGCCACGCAGTGCCCCAACACCTCGAGCATGTCCCTCGCTCCCCGGCTATTGGCCTGTGAAACATTCAAAGGATTTAAACTTAAATATTCTCTTTAAACTTAAATCCGCAGCCATTCATACATACGTCGAAGATGTCAATCTATTGCCAATTGCTGTGATTGAAGATCATAAAATCATGTCATAATATCATTTACGAATGCTGTTATTTTCTTAGCAACAAAACAAAACAAACAAATATAGTATTCAAACCTCCTTGATTTTAGGGTCCTCCAGTAAGTCCACCAGTAGAGCTGGCATTCCACAGTCAGCAAGGTGTCTGCTGAAGTCTGCACTTCCCCTGCAGAACCGCACGGCGGCGCTAAACAAGGACTCCAGAAGTTTGATGTTCGGCTTGACGTTCTCCGATCCTGTAGTTATTACCAAGAACCTGTGGTGCGCAAGATTTCATTAGTAAAGTCCTGTATCTTTTGGCGGTATGTGAAATGCTGTGATTTTCGATGGTGTTGTTAATATCACTGCTGGTGGTGTAATATAATCCAAAGTTCAGGGGTAGCTACTCCATGACCTTGACACTATAAGAAATACTAGTACAATCCTCAGTGGTGTCTTGAAATCCCACAAAGTGTTAAAGATACTTACGTCTGTGCCGTGTCGAGCATGATCTTAGGCAGGCCTGCCTTGGCCATCTCCTGGCAGACCTGAGACTGGATAGACTTGTGGCTGTAGTACAGCGCCTGGAGCGAGTCTAGATTTTGCTGTGCGAAACGGAATAGATAATGTCTTAATATCTTTTCATAAATATGTATGCCATATAATGTCAACGAAGAAGAAAGAAGAACTGACCAACTCAATCGTGCGTGTTGTTATGAAAAATCATATCCATATTCTTTCCCGGAGTATTAAGTGGATCAAAAGTATTCTGGCCTAAATGGGATAGGGAATCTCCCGAGCAGCCTCCGTAACCTTCTGCTTAGCCTATTGAGTCAGTTAGTCGAGCTTGCCTAAGCTTTCTGAAACATTCTGACGAAGGAAGAAGAGATACTGCTACAGTGAGCGTTACTTCAGTGCCCAGAAGTGGTACATGTGGCCTTGCAAGGCTTACACTGAGCAAACTCGTAAAAAATTCCTTGTCTACCCCCATCTCAGCTAGGAATAGTCAACGTATGGAACTTGCAATTATAAAGTCTGTGACCCTTACCTGTATGGTTTTAGCCTTGCCCCTCCCTAGTTCTGCCTGAATATTTTTGCAGGAAGAGTGGATGACCTGGCGGGCGTTGTCCAGTCTGTAGCCGAAGGGAGAGTTCGGGTCTAACGGTGTACTCGCTGGCTTCACCTTGCGCTGGGTGCTTGGCGCGCCTCCCATACTTGCGAAATATAGTCCTGGGTACTTGTTAAGTCTTCAACGTTTCTTTTCAGCGTCTCAGTAGAAAGTTACGAGTTTTGCGTGTTAAACTCGTTGTAACAGTGCTAGAAAGTAGAAATATCGTCATGTATTAAAGGGATAAGGTGCAAATGACTTGGAGACAAAAACAAACGTCGTAAGATTTGAGGTCTGAAAAACAAGACTCATGGGTTGCCACCTTATAACAAAAGGTAAGAGCGAGGGGGTACTAAAGAAATCATTCCGTAGAAAAGATTGCAGGGCGGAAGAATTGTCGTTAGGGGCGCTGTTTACCAGTGTTGTGGTTATGGGGTTGTTTTAACATCCACGAGAGGCAGGGTGCTTTTTTCGCTCCCATCTCACCGTGACGTGGTCACAGGTTTAGCGTGTTTATAGTAACTAATACAAACTATGGGACATTCCATTATACTCCAAGGGGGGCAGAAAATACTGGTTTTAAACGAGTAGTGACAGTTTGAAATGTTTGGTTTATGTACATGTACAATTCACACAATAAACTGATTACTTTATCTAAAATACTATAGATCAAAGAAAAGTAAAGAAAGTTGATAGAAAATGGGGATAGAAGAGAACATTTCATCCAAGCCTTAACCCGATTTGTTTTCAGTGGGATCGCCCTGTATGCCGACATACAATTCTACTCAATGCGAACAAAACATACATGTCCAATACGTACGGGTAAATGAGTTCTGAGGGTCTCTACAAAATTCACCCCACATACACGGTTTAAGTTTTTCACTCAAAATCTAGCTGTTCAAGATGCGACATGATCGTTTGAAATTCATCAGAAATGTAGAAAATGTGGTATAGAAAAAAAAAATTCAGCTCTATTTTTACAGCATCGCTCCGTTTGCTGGCTTTAAAAATTGTTGCTAAGTATGTAGGTCTGGAGAAATCCGACAACAACTGAGGCTGATAACATTGGTCGTAGCAAATTAGTTTGAAATAACTGAACGAATGACCACGTATATATCCATATCAAGTTCTACAAAGGCCCTCCTTCTAGTATTCATTCAAAACCTTATTCAAGTCATACCAAACGCTTAAACCTGAAGCCATGTAAAGTTGCAGCGTCTGCTAAAACTATAAAAACGTCATCGAGATGTTGTGATTAGTAATAAGTCACTTCTTTGCCAGACGATACAGTAATGTGTTGTAGTCATTTTGTCATAATGATAAATGTTATGTATTCTGCTTCCCCCAAACATAGTATTAAGCACACATGTATCAAGTACACCAAATAGTTGTATCCAAGCTATCTGAACTAACTACTAAGTGGACATGAACAAGACTTACCTTAACTAAAACTGTTTGAACACTATCGACATGATGGAATTCTTGACAACCGTGCCATTTCTGTGCCAGGGTAAAATGTGGTCTAAACTGACCGTACGTTACAACTCACGTTTCACACAGAACGTTATCATTTCACCGGAACAAAAGAACTCCGGTGTTGATTTCACCATTCAATTATCCCCATAGCCTTGCGGACAGTGTAACAATTACAACATTTCAACGTCTCTTAAGGTGACCGGGAAAACATTTAGGCATGAATAAATCCAGAACAGAAGAACGTTAATGACATTTTTCCCTTATTCTTTCCACACACATATTGTAGATATGCGGAAAGAATGAAGGTTCCTTTGAATGAATGGATTTTCATTTTGGCTGTATTAAGAGTTCATTGATCAGAGTTAGGAAGTGTATTGTACTCACCTGAACAACAATCCTGCTATCAAGGAATACAGTGTGTCTCCCTGTCTTTCAGAATGAATTCACAGTTGATCAGAGCAATGGTATAACATTGATATTATTATCCTAGCCATATGACTTTCAGTCTTTATCAGTCATAGCTCTTTTATGAACTACGAAAGGGTGTATTGACCATGTTTCACGTGGCAACAATGCGATCTTAATGGTTGTTTTTGTGTTTGAGTAACCTATACATTCCGCACGTAGATAATGATTGACAGGTGGTTGGCATAACCAGAAAGGGCGTGTGCATAGCTACAATCACGCAACATACAAACATTGAAAACGTCACTAGGGGTGAGTTTTAAAAGAACATTTTGGGCAGTCGGCCTCGGAAGAGAGATAAAATTGATTGAAGAACTCGAAGCATTGTATACATCAACTTACTAGTATTAGAATTTAGAACACGGTTGGCAGTGATATGTACAATAGTCCATAACTACCACTATACACACACATATGCACACGCACATCACACATGCACGAACAAGCACACACAGACACACACACAAGCAAACACATATGCGCACACACACACTGTGTTGGCAATAACACGCAAGTACCAAGTACCTCCACAGTGCCACCATTTTATTCACTGACCTTACCATAAATTAAGGAAAATTTGAAACAGTCTCATCATCATGATACGAGAAATGAAAGAGAGTTTCGATAAACAAACTTTTTGCAAAGCACTAGTGGGTAAAAAGACTACACACAAGCGTATGTCAATCCCTTATCTTATACTACTAACAGACGACAGCGCCTATCAAATTCAATTCGACAAAGAAAATGTGTACAGGATTCAACGATGCAATGTTCATACTAAAATCTAAATTTATGTACACAACGCATAGTGTATTACGTATCCTTTTGTTGGTATGAATGGAAGTACGTAGCCAAAATAGATATTCATACATATAAATTAATCAGATAATAGAGTAATAAAATGTTTAACGATCATTGTGATCATTGAAAGGTTTAGTTTAGATTAGTTGGACGAAATCCTCGTCATCCTGCTCCTCCCTCTCCTCGGGTGGTTTCTCCCGTTCAGGCGGAGCCGGTCGGACCCGGATGTGCCGAACGCGCAGCAGTTTGGGAGGACCCGCTGGAGGGCGCTTCTTTTTGGTGAGCATCCCCGTGACGACGATAGCGATGGAGAGGAGAATGATGACGATGAGTAAGACAGGAACGTAAACTCCCGGCTTTACGTGGGGACCTGCAAACACGGAAATGAGAAATGTACGTTTAAGCATATGTAAAATATACTTCTACCATAGAAAGGAAGATTGCATTCTTCAATTCGCTGTGAATCATTTACTCAACTTGTAAATCATAATTATCTAACTTTCCAGATGAGTTTTTCAGAAGAATCAGCATGTTGGATAAAAAAGACTTACGAAAGACGATCTATACGATATCATTTCTCTTAATTATCACAAGTTGAAGTGATGGGAAAGTCATTCAGCACCAAGGAAAGGTATGAATGTTCAGAAACGAATTCGTGCTTTGGACGTCAAGTGCAGTATACATGTGATACGCATCATATACATAGAGGCAAGTGGAAAATTTGCATTGCACGTACGACGTTTGTCCCCGTGTCGAGGTCCGCCATCTTCTTCAAATCCCGTCCTTCTGATTGGTCCGCTAGTGATCATGTGAGCGTCCTTCAGTCTGTCCATCTGGAGTGAGCGCCTTAAACGCGCGGGGGCGCATCCCTGTCAGGAAATAACAAACAACAACTCATCAATGACACTTCTATCATGGAGAAAATGCTGTAAATGCATTTAAGTTCGTGGGGATTTATTTCGCGTTAGCGGGAAAGTGGAGTGTTCGCAGTGGTTTTAAGTTCGCGGCAAGGCTGCATATGCATAGCGAAAACCGCGAACATTTCTTCATTTACAGTAGACGGGTTTCTGTTGACTTACGGCTACTTTTGATACCGACGGCATTTGCAAAAACGGATCACAGCACATCATATGAGGGTGAAAAAGACAAAATTCTTACCAGTTTACAGGAGTTGCTGTTTGTCCTGTTGCAGACCTGAACGTCACAGTGGAGAAACACCGACTGAGAAGCAATGAACTGGAACATGCGCACTCGGAACCTGCTCTGGAGCGAGACGCCATTTTCCATGATGTTGACAGATCCGTCCTTCTGAGCAGAGCAACTGTAACATATTTTTAGGAAAATAATCACTACGGAGCAAAATTAACGCATCACTAGGATATTCAAATGCATCTGTGCACGAATAAGATTGTTTTCTTAAAACGACGTCATGCGTCATTGCTTTTAGCTGCAGATCTTTTCTCACCCATTAGCAATGATGTTGAAAGAGACGTCATCTCTGGGGTTGTTCGTAGGGGTTGCCCAACAGGTAGGAGTGTTTAGAACGACGTTATCTTCACCCTCACTGTCCAGCTGGATCCCCACATACACAGCCTCCCCGGCGTCGATGACGGGTGCCTCTCCCCACGGGAGTTGGTAGGTGGCGTCCTTGAACAGGGCCATGGTGGCGGTGAACTGGCCGTGACCGTCAACAGCAAACGACACAGTACTGTGAAAAACAACAACGTACGTTCTCAAGATTTGAAAATGATGATTTCTGTTATCTGTAATATTGCTGACCGCGTTGTAAAGCTTTGTCTCCTTTACATATATTGCAATAAAAAATACTAGTACTAGTAGTACAAACGCTTCGCGTCGTTTCAAAAGGATAAGCCACGTCTTTTTTTGCTTCCTTTCCAATCTCAGGCTCTCAAGCTTTCGAATTTGTCAGTTACATCGACAGTTTTTTTTTCTTCAAGACGAAACCACTAACCTGATGAGGGGGTGTACAGCTTGTGCCAGACTGACGGTCAGGTCGATCTTGTACGAGCAGGTGAAGTTGAGCTTGATCTGGCGGCGGGTGATGACACCGTCCCCATCTGACCCCTGGATGGCGTTCTGGTACACCAGACTGTCGTCTGTTTGCTGAAAGAGATTATGTATCGTTACATTCTTTCAATGTGCGATATAACGTTAAGTTACGGCGCGGTCGACCACATTCGTCGTAGGTCATCGCGTGATTTTGATGTAGAATTTTCAAGCTGTCAGTGATGGAACAAACAAGACGTCTGAATTCTGTACGACATATGTACGTCCCAAGAGTACCCTAAATTTACGGTTTTAAGACGATCGTACGACAAATGTGACTGTGCCCATAGACTGAGACCCATGCTCTCTGTAAATATGATGTTGGATGAATTCTTCTTAATTCTTTCACGCCTTGTGACACGCAGGGTAGGACGTGTCCCTGCGTTTTCTGTAAAAAGATGCTGTGGTCGATGGGAGAAGTTGCTATAGCCCCCAGGCTTAGCAAACCACTGCCAATGCCAGTACCGAAAACAGCGCCAGAGCCTTACTCGTATGGACAAGTACGGTGGGTTCTAAACGTACTTGAAGTTGGGGCTCTCCCCAGAACTCAAGGGCGATATCATAGTATCTTGTCACACGTACACAATAGACAACAATAGACTGTTGTACATGTATTGTAATGGTGCTTAATAAAATGTTTACCGTTAAAACAGATCCACAAGTCGACAGTCCGCCCGGAATCCTGAAAACGTACTCCGTCCTGGTGGGGTCCTCGTTCCCACGGCAGCGTGGGTCGTTGAGGTGTAGTCTCCTGGGATCGAGCCCGAGCGCGCGGAGGGAGGAGATGGGCGCGGTGACCGCCATGGAGCCTGACGCGCACGTCACGTTCAGAGATGACGCCACGCCTGGAAAATGAGAGTAGTCTAATTTTGGCGACACCTCAGAGGCGTAGCTTTTCCATACACTACTAATAGTATTTCGTTGTATCTGATTTACATGAAAATTTCGATGGCCGGCTAAAAGTAGCCTAGAATCATATATCGAATTCGCTTCCTGATGGAGGAAATACATCAGATGAAGAATTTTGATACTTAGTACCGTAAACACATTACATCCGCAACATTTTCTGCATTGGGAACAACAACAAAGGGTATTGTGGTCTATCTGAACATTTAAACTGACCTGATGGCGTCAATCTCTGCTGCAGAGCCTGTGGTTGGTCATGGATCACGGGGTTTATGACGTTTCCAACGGTTCGACTGGGCACGGATGTTGGAGTATCCACGGTTACATTTCGAAGCGGTACCGGTACCGTGGTAGTTACGTCCCCGAGCGCGTTTGGCAGCGGTGGTTGTGTACTAGTATCAGCTGATAATGTTTGAGAGGTCGAGGATTCGAAAACAGTCACACTTGTAGGTTGGGTTTCTGTTGTGGCTCGTGTGGTGGCTTTGGCCAGGGTCCTTGCAGTCATGTTTAACACGTTTGGATGCGTGCGAAGGAACAACGTGGTCACGTCTGGTCTAGCTGTGGACGGCTTCACCAGACTTTGACTCTCTGGAATCGTCACCTGTAGTTCAATAAATTTGACTGCCATGAAAATTGGTTGCACCTTTAAAATGTACGAAATATCTCTCATTTTGTTATGGGGATTTCATGTTAATCTGAACAGGGTTGATAGATCTACTGAAGTAAATTCAACATCAACGCGTGGTATATTTTTTTTTCCTTTTGCGTTTTTTGCGGCAATTTCTTGTTGTATACCCGTCGGACGGCGACGTTACGTAGTATTACAATACCTTTTCCTGACAGATGACGCCGGCGTCCTCGCCGTGCCCACAGTTGCTCACCCCCCAGCCGTTGTGTTTACAGTGTAACAGGGATTCCTCCCTCTCCGTGCACTCCACGTTATCCAGCCAGATCTTCCCCCGACCCGGCCCTACAGAAAGTAACAGTTAAGCAGTTAACATCATACTAACTAATTGTGTCAAGTTTTGTGGCGTTTGTTGACAATGCATAGTCATCATCCTAATTTTTCCTTCTTTATCTAACTGTCATTTCTGCTGTTCTTCTTTGTTCTTTTTCTATGTGTATTTTATGGGTACGCACTCTTTATTTTGCTTTTTAAATTTGTATTGCTCGAAGGGGTAAATATTAGGTATGAACAAGGAGTTAAAAAAACAATTTTTAACCTGATTTTTAACCTCCTTGGTATGAACGAGACACTACGGCCAAATCTTTGGCAAAATGACACTGAGGTATTAAAGCAAAGAAGAAAACTCCGTAATACCTGCAATCAGTGAGCAGCAGATCGCCTCCACTGCTCCAGGAAAGCCGAGCTCCCGGCACACCACCTCGGCCTGGCTTTTACCCCACGAGTCGTCACAGACAGTCCCCCACTCCCCGCCATGGAACACCTCCACACGTCCGCTAGAAGGCGTTGTTGTGCTAGGATCAAGGCTGACGAGCCGTACCGGGATTTCTGAAATATCAAAGACGAGAAGTTGTTTTATATCTACTGAAGCTGTGTGACTGAGTACAGCATAAACTATAAACAGTCAATTGATATACCTATAAGTGGCTATCGAGGGAAAATTCCAATCTTGGTTTGTCAGTGAACCAAAGAAAACAATCGGACGGCCCGAACAGAAAATTCAGTTATGTGGTACTCTCAAAGCAGAAGTTCGCTCCGGCTGTTTTTGGACCTGTTTTTAGGCGTTTTTATGGGGCTTTCTATTTTGTACCGTTTTGTTTATGCCACCAGACAAAAAGGAAACGGTACAGAATAGAAAGCCCGATAAAAACGACTAAAACACGTCAAAAACAGCTGAAGCCGAACCTCTGCTTGGAGAGTAGTTGTGGGGCCTTTTCTTCCGTATGCTATTGGTCCACTGAACTTGAGCAGACATTACACTGACGTCAATTTCAATTAACATACATCCCTTTATAATTCTCCACTAGGCCATGCTGGCCCAAGAATGGAGGACTGAGTACCCATGACGCAATCCTGACGCACTAGCCCTCCCACGGTTGTAATCAATCAAACTAAGAGCGTGTTTTGGCTGGTTGGCACAAAGAATGTACGTTCTTCCTCACGCCAGCCGTGCGAGTCTTGCGTAGAAACTACGCGGCAGATGGTCTGTGAGGCGCTCGCAAAAATTTCTTTGTACACTTCAACTGTCTGGCAAAGAAACTTTGGGCGAGGTGCCACCACCTGTTCCGTCGCCCCTTCCACTTGTGAATGTGGTGAATTTTGATAAACAAATGAATAAACAAACAAACTTTACTATGGTGAGTTTTTATGAACAAGTAAATAAATAACCGAACTTTACTTCTACGTGGAAAACTGATAATCAGGTCGTCGAACGCGATTCTCATGAAACTTAATTGTTTTTGTTTGTTTGTTTGTTTGTTTGTTTCAACGTTTGTAAACAACACCCCGCAGACACAGATGAAGATAGCCTTAGTTATTGTGACGTACCTGGCACACGACATTTTCCCTCAGTAATAGTGACGTCATCCAGAGCTATGTCTCCCCTGTAGTCCTTCCCTCTCCGAGCCTCGAACACCGCCCGGAATAAACCGGTCGGCGTGATGGTCACCTGGGCGTAGTTCCAGCGGTTACCCTGGCAACAGAGTCAGCTTGGTCAGGATATTGGTACATGATTGACACCTGCTTTCACGTCTTTTCGTCAGTGTGCACTATGTTACAATATCATCATCTAAAAAATTATTAATTAAATCAGTCGTATGATCGTAAGGGATAATTGAAGTGATTGACAGGTTTGCCAAGCGATATCGCAAGAGGTTATGGGTAACAGCCACATTGAAATATGTTCGAGGTGGGTTTGATTCATATCGATGTGTTAAAGAATCACAAGTCTAAATTTGGCGGTGGTGCAAAACCTTCAGAAGAACCCAAAACTTCTGTTTTGAGTTGCATGGGAATTCGCATTACTTTGGTCTTATAACTGCTTGCATTCATAGGATCGAGGTTTTTGTCATGACCCAGGGCTCCATGGCCAATATTCAGGCTTTCTATTCTGGTTATATGATTAGAAAGCTAACAATGAGTGCATCATAACGGATCTAGTTATTGAATGTGATATAGCATGCAAACTCTATACACACAAATATATATTCCAGAGCGGCTGCGCCAGACACACACAGTCGTCATGGTCGTGTCCCGACCAGGACAGGCCGTCAGAGCGAGCAAACGAATCGATGATGAACGGCCGCACTTTCAATGTCGCCTTGTGAATGGCTCTACAGTTTTCAATGAGTGTTGTCTACGTGTAAGGCAGTTGGTGTGGGGTCTCAGAGAGAGCTGGCCTTTTGGCGGAAATAAAGCAGACAAAGCAAGCCGTTAAATTACGATTTTCGTGACCATGACCGAATCACAGGCTGCTGAATCACGGCATATATGTGTCCCGTTGGGTTCAAGGACTTCAGATTTCAGAAGGCGCCAATTTTAGAGTCATCGTCACACGAACGGCACGATCTGGATACGGTGATCACGAGGCCGGGAAAATTAGGATTAGGAAGTAAGAGGTCGATCAAAATGTTCCAGAGATAATTTCTGTAAAATTGAAGCCAGACAAAAACAACACGCCACACGACATATGATGCCTTTCTTTCAGTATCTCCACAGTACAGTTCGTACAATAGAAACGTCTGAGAAGCCCTGGGGAAACGGCGGCTACTGAATAAACACTGCGAAAACGTCCTTTTCAAATGTCAATCATGATCCGGTCTGTAACTTATGTTTTGATGCAGTTTAATCGGATTAGGGACCTGACGTTATTTACTGGGGGGAGGGGGCTGGTGCAAAATAGGTCTGGTAAAAAATTTTTCAATGCCCCCCCCCCCTGCCCCAAAAAATTAAAACGAAATTTCCCGCATTCTGTGAGGCAAAAAAATGTGGATTTTATGCGTCCACATCAACGAAGAGAAAAGCGGGCGGGGAGGGGCGGTAATCCAAGGCGATCTTTTCCACTACACGTACGAAATTTACACAAAAGAAAACAAATTAATGTTGTAGTTGGAAGAGACTTGGGTACATTTTAGCGATATCGTTACGAAAACCGGTTCAAGACTGCTTCAATCTTTCCAAAACGGGAGTTATTTCGGCCAATTGCAACCTACAAACTTGCCAAAAAAATTTCGCGCCACCATGATTGCGTCATATGCAGCAGAGAGCCCGCTGTCACGAAAGTAAACATCGTAATGTTTTATCCCGTTGCCGTCCGTGAACCATTCTGTATACAAAGAACAGATGCACGCAGGATTGATATTTATACCAATTTTAGTTTCTATAGTTTTCTTAAACTTCGTGCGAACATGGAATCACACGACAGAGGCGGCTGCAGAAAATTTCTCAGTATGGGGAGGGCGAACTATATCAACGTGATCCTTGGGGGGGGGGGGGTCCGGGGGCATGCTCCCCCGGGAAAATTTGGAAATCTTGACTATCTGAAACGATCTTTCCTAAATTTTGATGGGCAAAATTTGCTGGCAGACTAAGCTAAGTTTAATAGCCTTTCTATTAGAACTTCACATGGTTTTGAGGGCGACGACGCCCCCAACTTATTTCCACGATTTCGAGCGCCGGGCATGGCACGAACCGTCGCAAGGTAGGTCTGGAGAAATGTCATTCAAATGATGAAGTTTGGACCCTCTGAGACACGATTTTCTGCATTTTGAGGGATTAACTTCGCTGGTAGACTATGCTAAATGTAATGACAATTTTCTGTCAGAGGAAGAGATTTTTGATGGCGACGAATGCCGAAGTGTTGTGTGCGCCAGAGGTGCAAGCCGTCGCAAGGGACGTCCAGAGAAAAATTGAAATCTTGACCATCTGAAACTTCATTTCCTGCATTTCAGGGGCACATTTTGCTTGTATTTATCATGGCAGACTGCTCAATTCTAAAAAATAAATGCTAGAATACCGCGACCTTTGTTGATGTAATGGTTTGGTTGACATTCATTCAAGACGAAGCATTGCGTTATGGTGAGTTATTGCTTAATTGTTTACACTGTACCACCGTTAAAAACTGGAAGGATAAAACAATAGCTTTCACGTGATGTAAGGATTTTCCGTCAAGTTGAATGGTTAAATCTGGAAGTTGGAAGGTAAATTGTTGTGTATGTAGCTACAATCACGCTGTCATAAGACATACACATGCATCTATAGATGTGATTCTTCTGGGTTTAACCAACCAACATGGCGACTGTGACGTCATCTGCAAACAACCCATAGAGTGGTGAGAGAAAATGGTCGACATCTGCCTACCTGGTTGCCGGCCATTTCCCACACTGAGCTGCCCAACACTTTGTCTTGTTCCACGTACACAGTAAGTTCGCCCGTGTCGATGCCGAACATGTGGTAGTAAAACGCCAGGCAGTGCTGGTCGGTGTTGGCGGTACGCGTGGGCGAGAGGAGCCGGGCTACCTGCCCAGGTCGCCGCGGTGCCGAGGACTCGATGAAGAAATATCGACCTGAAAAATATGTGGAAATATTGAGGATAAACAGTTGAGAATTTTACGAGTCGCGTTCATTCTTCTTTTATGAAGAAACGATAGAAAATATAACTACTGCCTTACCCTGTAACCTATGAGGTTATTAACCTCCTTGCTGTAACCAATAGAGAATCGATAGCCAAACGGTTACGGTATCTACAAGTGAAATTTGATGCTCAAATACGAATAACGAGCAGACTTAGTTTAACTATGGCGTTGTACAATACTTGTGACCATTGTCAACATAGCGGTAGTTCCAAATTCTTAGCGTTCAAGTAACCCAAAACAACATGCTAACACGTTATAGGTATTTGCACTCACGTGATTATGACGTAATCAAGTATTCTACGCCATACTGGATGGTTAAACCTAGAGGTTGCCTGATAAACGTCAAGTTGTGGGTGTAATTACATAATTCTAACATTTATACATGCAAAATAATAGATCTAACTCTTCCAGGATCAACTAGCCAGCATGGTTGCTGTGTTATTTTCTGCAAACACCATGTACCTACCCGTGATGCCCCCCTTGGTATGGTCCGCCGCCGGCCCAGTCCCTGCAGTCTGCGTTTTCCCGCGCCTCGGCAGCCATTCAAAATCGTCCGTTCTGTCCTGCTTGAAACCGCACAGGCTTTTCTCAAAGTCGCAGGACAACACTGAAAGGGACATTGTTGGGGAAACTTTGATTACGACACTGCTTAGCACTCAGCACTAATTACAATGAGGAAGAGTATGGGAGTTAAACACACATCACTACTAGCGGACTAGCCCCTGCTGTATACTAGTGGCTTGCACACGGGCTACAGAAATGGAGATGGGTGCCACTCCTAAGCATCTGTTACAGTAGATGTACGGGCAACTTTAACTTAACTTCTAAAACAGCAATGTCATTCTTCTTTACTCTTCTCTGCAATCACAACACATAATAGCTGATAACTCTCTAACTTTTTGGAGCGAAAAGTTACTCAGCTAGAAAATTTATCCTCTCTTAATCTGGAGCGTTGCCTCTGTTAGAAGTTGACTGAACTTGCTTAAATCGTATCTAGTATTCTCAGAAATCTGTGTAAGGAAAGCCCAAAGGAAGAAAATGTTTTTATGGTCATGGTTAACGCGATTGTACAGTCGGGTGCAACCCTGCATTGGCAGAGAAAATTACCGTGAAATACAAAAGGTGAAAAGGGGAATGGGTCGACTTTGGGACCTGCAATACTTAGGCTAATACCCTCAAGTTCGCCAATGAAAGAACGGAAAGGAAAGGAATTCGAAAAGAAGGCAAGTACAGACCATGGTGAAACTACTCTGTTGCAGTTATAGTAGCAGTCTCAATTCGATAAAGAATTGTACATGTATATGCATGTAACTGGGTAATCAATATAACGGTACATCACAAGTAGGTCTTATGCGCTTTTCAGCCGCACACATTAAATTATATGATAACCGTAAAGAGAAATTTTAAGATGAATATTATAGTACACACTTGTCCATATAGTCTACTAGTAGATGTGGTACATTTCTATTCATAAATGTTATGAATTTAGCGCACAGGATATGTCATTGACAATAGCCATAAAATTATTTGTGACATTGAATAATTCATCAATCATGAAGATATTTCCTTTTTCTTAAAATTTGCAGTTTTATCACTTACATACATATATGGCCTCGTTCGGTCAATACTGCCAGGGTAAAATCCTAATTGATATCAGCCCTACAGCGTCGACTATGGCTAAACAGTCCTGGATCCTATACGTCTACGGGAATGACAGTCTCTGCCACACAGCCCGGGCGCATCTGTAAGCTGGCTCAGGTCTGTTGCAGTTATTTTCGCAGGATCCACTTTTTTTCTGCCATGCGCATCAGTCTGATTTTTCATGGACAGTATGCATCTCCAGCTGGATCTATCACTTAAATTCAGCAAAAAACTTTTGAAGTTCGAGAAATTGGCCAGGGGAGTCAGTCCTCGCTAAAGAGGCCGACCAACTCCTCTAACTCTGGTAGCAAAACTCCCCTGGCAAATTATTCTCCCTAAAACAGCCAGCGTAGTCAGTCTGGTAGAGACCAAGGAGAGTCTATGCACTTAGTTGCTCCCCATCTTCAGACACTCAGTATGATCGGCGGGTTGCCGCCTGCCCCGGGCGGTCCTGCCGTAGTGGCCCCCCAGAACGGCGGCAAGCTCCGTGAAAAAACGGGATTACCCTTCTGAATGGGCCGGAGCACTTTGAATGGTGAAGAAAAGTTAATCATTATAGAGAGCGCTCCCTCAAAGACTGCAGGCACAATAAATTTCTTCAAGATTTAGCTTGAAAGAGAAACGCGACTAATGATTCTTGTTGATACGATTGAAAACGTTTGTGCGAACTTCAGGATTTGAAACGGCGGGAGTGGCATGGAGAATCGGCTGCTGGGAGACGCGCAACAAACAAGTCAACGGTCTTCAGATGAACTCGGAATAAACTTTCTTTGAAAGTTAAGCACCACTTTAGGTCACCCTCGTATTCCTCTGAATACAAAAGAAATCAGTTCCCTCTTTTGTTTACTTCTTAGAACAATTGAGCTGAAATTGATTCCCTGGTTAATTCAAGTATCCCGTTCTTTCAGCCGCACTGTTTTCAAGCCCTCTAGTCTCTAAAGACCTCCCACTTCACAGATGACCTCATAAAAGTTTAGTGTCTGAAACGTAAACCTCCCCTACTGGGCTGCTTTTGACGTTACATCTCCAGCCTTACGCCCTCGCTACAGGCCTCTTTGTCAGCATCTTTGTAGCTTCTGTATCATCGTCAATTCGAAGAAGCTATAAATGTCGAAATGTTTGTTGTTGGCTCTGACTGAGAGTCACAAGTTGTCGTAAATAGTTGGCGCCGAAAGGGTTTAAGGTTGTTGGGAGAGTACGGGGTTGCTAAGCGAGCCCTGCACGAGCTGCTGGCATCTGAGTCAGAAGCACGAGCCGCTACTTTTTACTGGCAAGCGATACCTTGTACGGGACGCATGCGCGAGGCATGACGTCATGACTGAGGGACACGTTGGTTGAGGCATGATGGCGGTCTCTATGGCAGAGGCAGTGTCTGGAAATAACGCTCGACGTGCTTTGTGTTCGTTTTGTGTGAGTTACGTCAGATTTAAGCCTTTTTGATATTTCCAAAGAAATGGGTGTGTCAGCACTCAGAAATAAGCGTCACAAAAGGACCCAATAGGTAGCATGCTAGCACTTACAAAGAAGATGTATCAAAATGCTGATGCCAATTTTAACATTTTGGTGGGATCACTCAATATGTAACATTTTGTCACAGAAGACTAGTTATTGCTGCTCGAAACGCTTGACGTATTTGACTTTCTTTTCACACAAGCACGAATTTCTACATCATCGCTGAAAGATTCAGTGACTGGTACACATGCGTGGGAAAGCGCTTGTCTGAGCAGGACACGTAAAGGTCAATTGTTCCACTGATGAGAGACCCTGAAAGGAAGAGTCCTCACGCTTTGTTGATGGCCTCTGACAGCCTGCTGTCGGTTCGGATTAATCTCCAAGCAGATGTTCCTTGTCTTACTGTTGTTCAAGAGCGTCACGTAACAGGTGTCAGTTTGAGTTTAGTAGACATATTGTAATCTTCCTTGTTGCCTTTTTATTTGTAATCAGTATGTTCATTTTGAATCAGCTCCCAAACGTATTTTGTTTTACCGCAAGGCCAATTTTGCATTTTCGAAAAGTGTTACAAAACAGTTAATCCATGCACACATTGCCCCCACTTATGAAGCTAATGTTGGCTATCTAAACGACGTCCGTAGATAAAAAAGAACAGTTTGAATTTAATCTTCACCTCAGTTCTGTTAGCTGCTCAAAATAAGGGGCTTGTGATTCATTGTTCAATACAAAAGAGGACTGAGAGCCTTTCACTCGAGTTTTCAAAAATACCAGAAGCAGCAGCCTTGGTGCTATTTTTAGGTCGCGATCGAATCCGCATAAAACTGACAGAAGGAACATCAATCAAGTGGACATACGGACCGACGCTATAAATAACTTCATTAGCTCTTGTAAACACTTCTGTCAAGTGGCCTTTCTATGAACTAAGGGAGGGTATTTTTCGTTCCACTTCCACAGTTGTGGCTACATACTGCCTACCGGACAGAAGACATCTGTCTTTCTGTACTGTCTGGTCGGGCGAAATCTTTAGACAATACAAGAGTGTGGATGGAAAGTAGGCCGTGTCAACGGGAGGGGTCAAACTAACACAGGAAAAAACTTTCGGTTTACGGAAAGGATTAATCTCTGTTGCCGAGGGATTTGACGAAGTGTGCTTTATATGCGGTCACAGGATGTATAAGAAATTATCATATTTTATACACCGTTTATCAGTTGATATAAGAAACCACGGTGAAAGATTGTTGGGAGAGTACGGGTTTGCTAAGCGAAACGGTGGGGTTGAATAATCTCTATCTTCAAGCTTAAACTTAAAGGAAACCTGACGAATTCCCTCTCTGAAGGTTTGTCGGTGGTTCCTTTGCTTTTGGCCGCCGAATTCAGCGCACTGAAAGGGTGGATAAAGCACTTTGTTAGACGGTCTATTTTTAGGCTATAAATTCTTGCCATATAGTGTCGTCCCGCTGACCCGAATTCCACCCAATGTCACAAATAAAACACTTTTATAAAGCACGTTTCACGAAGATTAAGTACATTCAATTCTTCTGCATCTCTCTCCTACCTTCTTTTATGTGCTAAGCCTTCCCTTTGTCCAAAGTGTTACAAAACTCTCCTACCCCATAATGTAGCAAATAGATCAAACCGTAACGCGTCCTTAAACTAAAGCCAATTTGAAACTAACAAATACAGTCATTTTCAAGACAACGGTTTTAACAATTATAACGGTTTTCGGAAAGGAAACGACTGTACTCATTAGTATGATCACATCACCCTTGTTGTGAACAAACCCTGCTACGACCAAATATTGAGCATGCAAAAATCAAAATAAAAAAGACTAAAAAGACCAGTTAGAACGGTCATCGGAGCGGTCGATTAGAGCCTTAATTTACAGGCACTTGGGCCAAAGATCCCCCACCTCCAGTGGTCATTTGTGAAAGGTCAGACGAAGTTTTATAGTCCAGTTGACATTTAAGGAGAGTCCTTACCATGGGAGACTGACACTACCGAACACTGGGACTCCCCGAGATGTGAATCAAATGGACTGGAACCTTGGTGTGCGTACAAAGAAACAACTTCCCTCGGAGTAAATTATGTAAAACAAGAGAGAGAATGTGCCCCCAGGGGACGTAATTGAGTGAATAAAGTGACTGTCTTTTTTATGCTTTTTTAAAACTTATTTGGCCTTTTATAGCTATGTTTTGTTCTTAACATAAACAAACTTGACCCATTCTTTTAACTCCGTCTAAGCGCAAAACGTATAGAGTTGTGTTTCGCTTGTCGTGAGTGTTCTGAGTTTGTCATGGTATAATTGCCAGTATCAGTCACCGACAACTATGCCGTGGTAGATGTTAGATGTTATGCCCAGTGTCCATGTTTTCTATGGTAATTTTCTTACTCATGGAATAATAGCTGTCGCTGATACATGCTACAGCTAGAGGAGTTAATAAAACAACAAACGATAACATTTCATTTGAAGTTACAAATACGTTTCCTTTCCATATACAGTCGTAGTATTTTTTGTTCGATGATTTTCTTATGAGCAATGATAAAATCAACGTCGTAAAGGATCTACGACAGCTGAACCGTGTACGATACAGACACGTCCGTCTACGAATGACGGCCCACTATGCTGTCGCAGACCCACCGTCAAAACGCAAATAATGCTTCATTCTAGTCTGGTGGCTGATTCAAAGTACGTTGATCAAAAAGACTTATAAGGTGTGAACGAAGCAGAAATTGCAGATTACTGATATTGAGCGGACAATGCTCTATAGAGACAGTGGAAAATTTCAAGAAAATTCAAAACACAGTTGACCGTTTTCCAACAATTTAATTCTTACGATGAAGTAAACGACTGAGTATCGTCTATAATTCTATCCATGGTGTTTCGGTCGTATGCACAGAGAATGGCAGCCACAGTATATAGCTTCCATCAATCCAGTTGGTCGTTACGTGCGATATTGCAAGTACCATTTCATCACATATCTTACGAATTCCCTCTGATGAGCTATTTGTCGTTTTGTCATTTTGAAAACTATTAACTCCCGGTCATTGGAAAAAGGTAGCTAGAAACTGTGGCTCGCAAATATACAGTATATGAAAATTACGAAAGTCCCTGGCGACCCTGAATAAATCGCCTATGTTTGTTTCCTTTTCGATAGGTAAAGCACTGGAACAAATGTACATGTACTGTCGGCAAATTAGGACGATGATGACCAGCAAATTTTAAACAAAACTTCAAAGGCCATCAACTTAACTATATTGTAAGTTTGCTGCTACCAGAGGTATTATCACCAATGCAGTGCGCTTTTTGTTTTGAATATCCCGTTAGAAATAAGCCCCAGGGATGGAGGTGACTGTGCCAAAGGCAAATGGCTGGCCAGGGATGTTGGGCAACACCCAAGCCTTAAGCTTAGCATTTCAAGATTTTGCAAGCTATACACATATATACATGTACCGTACAACGCAATAGTCAATTCTACGGAATAAACCTGCTAAACACGTGCGTACTCCACAGTTATGTAACGTGATTTTTTTTTGTTCTGATAAAAAAATATTAACGAAACCTCATCCATGTTGCTTCCACAAGAATCCCAGAAACTTGAACCCGGCTATGTTTTCACAAATTTTGGATGTTGAAAATTCCCCAATATCAATAGATTGCTATACACTATGAAACCCTGTTACGTAACCGTTGTGATTAAATGATAGGATGTTTTTCTGTTTAATATCATGAAGCATTTCGACATGCAATTACATATATGCATGTGTAAAAGTGGGTCAGATCGTTGATGGAAATGAAGTGAAGTGAGAAACATATCGATCGCTTACCGGTTTTAGGCGCAGGCGTCGGTATTTCGTCCTCCGCGAAAACCCCTCCATCCAGAACCACCACACGCAGAAACACGCAGAATGAAATATAAATCCAGCAAGATAGACGCTTCTCCAGCATTGTCTGTTATTCCACAAGAGTGCTACGATACTCCTAGCCGTCCTGGTTGTTATGCGTTTGACATTTGGGAAGCGCTGAGTCCGATGTTGGCTGGTACATTTCCGCAGCGCGGCTGTAGTTTTTTCTTGCCTATTCAGTCCCACCCCCACGTGTTATTTGCAAGTGCAGATTGGTGGAAGTAATTAATCCTGTTGCCGAATGCAGAGAGCGCGCCGTGCATGGTGATGACTGCGGTGATGTGGCGGCATTGTGTGAGCTCCGTCCGTCCGCCGCCCCTGCCCCCCGCGACCCTCCCGAACACATGCATCGGTAATGGACTAATGATTATGAAAATGGCGCAATTTGCCAGGACACTTCGACCCTTCAATCCCCAAATGAGATTCGCCATCTATCTCATTAAAAACATCCTCCTTGCATTAATGAACGGCGACTAGATAGAATCGCCCGTCAATTTGCAAACATTGTATGTGAGATGGAAGATGGTGTAACGGGAGACTGGCAGGATAGGAAGGTTGGTTTGGCGAGGATCCAAAGTTGGTCCCAAAGGCTGGCAAAAAATATAGATGGAACAACAAATTCCCAACAATGAATAAGGCAACAAATAAAAAATGAATCATTTCACGTAGGTGTGAGATGTTCGATTTCATGTTATCTTAGTTCATATTTTTGCAAAAATATTTTGTGTACGTTCGCACAAGGATGATATAGAGAGGTTATAACCTCTTTGAGTTGCACGGTTTGTTTTAATCTACAAGCAGATCCCACGGTAGCATATGATAGTATCAAAAGCTGGCAGATATGGCAGAGGAATAAAGCCGACTTAGGAGTGTTGTTGGCTACCTCCAGCTACCGTAGGATCTGCTTGGAGATAAGGTTTATCTGTTCTTATGCTGTGCTGCTTCATAAGCCGTATATTCTCCCGTTGTGCCACCTGACGACACGACAGCGCCAGTTGTGTAAAGACGACATACGTTGCCATGGTATCGGACCGGCCGTTCCCTCCCAAACGAAGTTCCGTATGTCAACCGTGGATAAGCCCGTTAGAAGGCTCGGCCTGAGGAATGCTCTTATTCACCAGCAGACAATGCCAAATGCTAAAGGCTGAAGTTGAAGTAGACTAATCTCCAAGCAGATGCTATGATGGAAGAACGTAATTTCCTTTCTGGTTGATACTTTTTTCCTGCACCCAACGACCGCGAAGAAGATAATCATGTATTGTCCACATATTCATGTTTTTTCTGACAACAAGACAAGAGTGGTGCAAATGCAACTAAATTCACCTCGCAAATGATGACAACTGATAGCAATACCCCTAATGATCTAAACGTAAACGCTTGGCGATTTTTGATTTCATTTTACATGTTTCATAGGACGAGCACATTATCTAACAGACATCGTCCGCGAAGCATGAGTTTTAAATTTTGTCATATCATGTGAATAGTTGATTTTGATTATTTCGCGACATCAGCCTTGTTGTACTGAATCATTGCTTGTTTATCTCTTAGAGAACATACATGTACTAGGCGTCTGTTATGGTCAGTCCAATCCAACTGGAAAACAGGATTAACGCCACCGAGAAATTACTCTCAAAAACACACAGCAAGGACAGTTAGAAAGCCACAATTTCTTAAAGGTCACGGAATTCCTGTTTTCTTTTCGGTAAGTTTATCCCATTCTCAGAGTTTAGTCATGGGTAGCGTTGAAATGAGAATACTCAAAAGCTGAAAAGGAAAATTCGAAACTTTGAACAAAACAAATTTGAACAAAAAACAGCCAGAGAAAGAAGATACGCGTACAAACAACTACAATATCAAAGGTGGTTTCAAAATTCAACCACCTCTTTAAAAACGGTATAAAAGATACTTTCTCCTAAGCGGGGTTTAGTATATGATATAGGAGTTAGATTTAAGACCACGTGCAAGTCCCCCTCAATATAAATTATAATCCAGCAAAGACCTGTCAAGAGAGGGATGAAACATAATACGACATTGATATCCATCATATTAAGAAATGGATCTGATCTTGGCTGTAAAATTAGTTGATAACGATAGGACAACTGAAGTGATATTTTATCGGACGTGAATAGATAAACCAGCCATGACATCCATCTATAGATCTGTTGTTGACTATTAAGTGCATCGACAAAGGTAGAAAGACCTGAGCCAGCAAATGTGTCTGTTTTTATAATCTGCACTGTTTCATGTAATCTTTTGAACTCGGACCTGAAGGTATCGGGTGAGCACAAATCGTCTAGACAACAGTAAACATCAACTGATATTAATATCAGTGCTCTTAACGTATAGATCTGTAGAGAAAAAAAAACTTTGGGACTGTATATGTATATGTCATAAGTATGCACTGACCCTAACATCCTCGCTGTAGATATCACTGTATACGCGTATTCTAGACTATCATATTAATACGTACTTTGAATATTATTATTAGTTATTAGCCTGTCCATGTCAAATTCTTGAACAGCCATACCAATAGATAAATAAATAAAACCTGTTCAGTACTATAGTAAAGGCAGGAAAAGCTGAGCTGACATTTTAGAGGCCGTTGACATTTTAGTGGTCTTAACATATGTGGATCTGTTGACTCTGAGGTGTATCTACAAAGGTAAGAAAAGCTCTACAGTAAAGCAAACAAAGATGTGTAGGCCTTTACGGTCTGCACTGTTTGACGTCAGGTATGTTTTGATCATGCTGAAAGTAAGGAGATGGATGTTATCCGTGTAACAGACTAATTTCCTCTCCAGATGAAAGAAACTGATTCTGTCCGTCGAAACTGTGAGGGGGTGACCTCATTTGTTGTGGGAGGCTGGAGTAGACAGGGCTTGTTCAACAAATGGTGGCAGCATTGGCGTTTCCACGAATTGGTAAAATTGTCTATAGTCTTGGACAGCGAAAAATGTCGGTCTTGGTCTGTTTGATGCTTGCCATCGTTTGCATCACCTCTCATGGTAAGCCAACATGTTTTTTTTTCTCGGAAACAAAGCTTATATTTCGTTTGAAAAAAATAGCCACACGCAGATGGCGAAAAGGAATGAGGAACTGAAAATGTAGATCTAATGGTTTAGTCCTCAGTGTATGCTTATGGAGTGTGACGTAGCAACCGTCTTGCTGGACTGCTGCACGTTGAAAAGGCAGAAATATAAGTTTAGATACGTACATGTCAGGATTGTATGTCTTGTATGTACGACTTCAAATGTACATAACAACACAACAATTAGCCATCCATATATAAATGGCGCACAACTTTAACTTGCTTATCTCAAAACTTACACACTCCATATTTTGCATACATAGGTAAAATAAAGACTCTTCAACTTTAATTTGTACATAGACCCTGTGCTAATGCTACTTTATTACAGGCCAAACGCCAGAAGATGGATCATGTGAGAAAGTGCAGCCCGCAACAACCTACACAATTGTGGGTCGGACACAGTTCGGCAGCTCTTTCTACCGGAATCACGGTGCAGTTCAGTCAACGAATGATCAACACAAGAAGACTATGAATAAGACCGGTAAAAAATATTTAAAATATTATGTGTTAATCTCATAACCTGCACACTGCATATTTCGCATACATAAAATGACTCTTCAACTTTAACATGTGCATAAATCCCTGCTGATGCTGCTTTTAACAGACCCAATGTCAGCAGACGGATCACGTGAGAAAGTGCAGTCCGCAATGACCCACACATATGTGCCACACTTCAACAGCTTCTCCTACCGGAATCACGATGCAGTTCAGTCAACGACTGAGCGACACAAGGAAACTATCAATAAGACCTGTATGTGTTTTACTTATTCTAAACCATTCAGGTACGCCTTACACTAGTAGTCACATGTGGTGATAAGTCCATATCGCCCGCGCGAAGGATGTATACAAACAAATCAACATAATGTGATGTATGGTGGAAAAATTAAAAAAAGTTTTATTAAAAAGGAAGACGTTGTCGCATCCAAAATTGACTCATGGGCCTGCTACGTTCGTTATGCCAGATACACCAACCCCCAAGAAAACAGCTTCCTTTTTAATAGCGGCAGGCTGTTGTTTACGTTTTGTACCTCTGATAGGTCTGTGACGGTGGTTCTTTGTGTTATTCAAAGCGTGTACCTTCACGTTTGTGCTAGATACGAAAGACTGCCAGGTGTATACTGGAGTATCATACAGAGGCACAGTCTCTGTGACCAAGACAGGCAGGACGTGTCAACGCTGGGACAGTCAGACTCCATGGCAACATCCCACCACACCTGCTGCATGTCCGTCATCCGGACTGGAGCAGAACTACTGCCGGAATCCGGACGGCGAATCCGGAGTGTGGTGCTACACCACGGATCTCTTGATGAGATGGGAGTATTGTGACGTACCGGTTTGTGGTAAGGGTCGAACCTGTATACTGCTGTAAGCTTGATGGATTCTGTTATGACAATATGCCCTTGTCAAAATTACTAACATAAGACCACAGTAAAAGCGCGTATACGTGACACCTGCCATTGTAGAGTCCATTGTAACATCTTTTTTTCCCCTAACAGCAAATTCCGCGGCTGTGTTCATAAAGTTATGTGTATACGTAGCAATGTCTAATGATATACAGTACTATGTATCTGTTTTGGTGTGTATGGTATCTGTCCATCCACTTGTACAATGTATATACTGTGTGTGTTTTTAATGAGCACTGGAAGATTAGCTCAATGAGCTAAAGGGTATCACAATAAACTCAATAAACTCATTCACTCACTACAAAATAGCATGCTACAAAAACTTGCCCATGACATACATGCTGCCTATGAAACAGAGACCTATTATCCGTGAATGTGTAACTCGATTTCCCTCTAACTTCTGAACAATCACTCATGTAAATCTCTACCAATTTTCAGCATCCAAAAGACTGGAAACCGTAGAGCGAGGTGGAACCTACTACAAGTTTGTTACCAAAGCCATGGTGTACAATGATGCCAAACAGACCTGTGCGGCAGACGGAGGCCATCTTGCCGATGTTAAGACACGGGAGCTGCAGGACTTCCTTGTTGCCAAGATCCGGGAAGTTGGCGCAGACGGGCGTTACTGGATCGGACTTCATAGATTAACAGTAAAATGTTACCTCATATCATAGTGTTTCTATGTCTTTCTGTTTACATGCTTTTAAGTGTTTCCTTGTCCTTTAATTTTCTCGCAAACATTTCCTGATTCTGCTGTGCTTTATTGTATTCTTGTCTCTTCTCGACTTCAGCGTCAATTGTTTTGTATTGCCGTTACCTGGGTGGCTGTATAGTTAGAAGTTATGCAAGGTTACCCAAGTTCCATGATTTACATGGTTTACATATGGGCCACTGTAACCCGTTACAGGGGGACTGGACTTGGTCTGATGGGACTCCACTCAGCAGTTGTGGCTTCTCCGACTGGGCACCAGGAGAGCCTAGTGGAGCTCCACATGTCCAGCTCGCCATCTTGCCGACCCGGTTGTTTGAAACTTGCAAATGGGACGACGACTACCTTCATCCTGAAATCCTGCGGTTCTCCATCTGTCAAATCGGTACTTTCAACATATCAACATTTACTCTAGTTGTCTATTTTCGCGTTATTGCCTTCGCCAAGAAGGTCATTTTTGGTAGCGTTTGTTACAGTAGAAGCCAGTTAACTGCAAAACGGATAACCGCACAATTCTGTTAATTGCACGGAATCCCCAAATCCCAAACCGGTGCGGTCCAGCTGGATAACTTCGCATTATTGCACCATCCGGATAATTGCATGAAATACGCTGGCAAATGGGGTGTGCAATTAAACGGCTTCTACTGTATATGTTTGTGGATGAACAGCATAACTCTAAAATGCCCAGATGGATTGTCTTGATATTTGGTGTGAATCTAATTTGCATAATTGACGAGGAAATTTTACAAACCGTATCATCATAGGAGAATATGACATGAGAAAAAAGTTTTGGGTCTTGGAACTCTAGTTGCCATCTGAATTTAGCCTGTGAAGTACTAGTCCATCAATGATGACAATGTTTATCATTTGCACCCCAAAGGTCCTGGTGAAGACTGTGCCTGGGGACACAATGGCGGAAATACTCCAGGTAGACATGTTCTGTAGTACATCAACGACTAACATAGCCTGGGTACCATCCGGATAGTAGTTCGCTCCTACGTTCGCTTCTGCTATCCCAGAGAAGCGACTGTATATAGTGTTTGATGAATGTCAGAGCTAGAAGCGACTGTATGTAGTATATAATGAACGCCGGAGCGAACTACTTTCCGGATGGTACCCAGGCTACGACTAACACCTATCAGTTTGAATTTCATGATCAATAGGATCCTTGTTCTAAAACTGATTTACACAAATATATGGTAGAAGATGGCATACAAGTTTTGGAGTCACAAAACCAACAACATGAAATGCTTCCTTGCAATTAAAATGAATGTCATTCAAAAGCTCACCATGAAAACTAAAACATCAAAATCTTTTTTACTAAAATTTTTACCCAATCTGACCACAGAGGAAACGTTTCCCCGACCCTGATGATATGTGGAAAACATGTCCGCGATGGGATGTGAGCTTTCCTCCTCATCTGCTGTACCTACCAGAGGGGTACCCTGAGAACTACTGCATGCCGCAGCCCGAATTGGATCCGGAATAAGCACACCATGTCGTGCTACATGAAGGACACTATCACTAGTACTCAATGGGACTATTACATTGACCCATTACACTGCAGTTGAATTTCTTTTGCACCTTTTGCACCATATAAAACCGTGTTTTCACATCCTGAGAAAAATACTTTTTTTGGTAACTTAACCTCACAAAAAGCTTCTGGTGTCTCTGTCATAAATCGCAAAAGTAGAGTATGTCTAAGTGACTTCAAACTGCTGTAACGTTACCAAGTATGAAATGGGCATCTTTGATGTTTACAAGTCTAAATCCCTAAGAATACGATATGTTCACAATATGGCTGGTGATCCTTTGTGTAAAATGCCATGTAGACATTTGTCTTCATTCCCCACATGAGGACCCACCATGGCAAATGACTTGACTTTTATGCCTTACCATCTGACGAACCTACATGAAAGTATAATAGGAGAATCCATCATATTGAATATGCTGTAGAATGGTATTGAAATAAGATGTCTTAAGCAAAACCACCAAAACGACTGATCTGTTTTTCTTCTGTACTTTAATAATATATGCAATATGAAATCGCACAATGTATTTCCTTCGCTTCGCTCCATGGGTGTTGCCAAAATCGCTGCAAACGTTGGTAGGAGATCTTTATGTCTGATATGAGCTCAGAGAACATGCTAAACGTCTAGATCTGTTATGCGAAATTAGTCTCAGAAACGCGCCAAGTACAGTAAAAAATCCACAACTGCTTAAACGTTTATCCTATTCTTAGAGTTTAGTCATGGGTAGCGTTGTGAAATGAGAATACTCAGTACCTGAAAAGGAAAATTCGAAAGAAATAAGATGTGGAGCGGCAGTGCAATTCAGGGTCTTAATAATGACCCTGCTATCTGTACCATGTAAAGTGAGAAGAAGAAATAAACCATTGTATAAATGCAGAATTCAGTTACAACAATAAGAAACAGAAACATGCATGTACAAACAACTAAAGCTAAAAAGGAAACTTCAAAATGTTATCAGCTCTTACAAATTGTATTGTTTTCAAACCTATACGTAGACATAAAACGATGAAAAGTTCGTTCGACCTCGGTTAAGAGAAGGATTTGGGAGTGAGGATAGTAAGCTCGCCCACACTATAATTCAACTCAAGCGCAAGTCCAGAGATGGATTTAATTGATATTTAAAAAAACGTAACATTATTTGATAACGATAGGAAACCGAACTGACACTGACGTTAAGACATCACCCAATCCATCTAGAGCTGTTATTGACTGTAAAGTACGACGTCAAAGGTAGAAAGACGTCAACAGCGAAAAGCCAACAAATGTGTCTGTTTTTTGTGTGTGATCTGCACTGTTTCAAGCCAGGAATCTTTTCAACTCAAACCTGAAAGTTGTAGGAGAAGCTGAGCTGACATTTTCGTGGACATTAGGAACGAAAAGATGAAATAATCTTGGTATACCTGGTATGAACTTTTGGATCTGTTGTTCACGTGACATGACTTTAACACATCAATAAATGTAACTCAGAACAACGTAAAGCTGACAGATGTGTCTGGTTTGTGACCTATGCTCTTTCACGTCAGGAACCCTTTTAATCCGGACCTGAAAGTACATGTTTCAGGGAAAATGATTTTGATATCCATCGTGTAGACCTGTTATTGGCTGTGAAGTGAATCGACAAAGCTAGAAAGACCCAACAAATGAGTCTGCTTTTGCGATCTTCACTCAGTACTTTAGGAATCTTTTGTGTAAATGTCAACTAATTTTGATACCTAATGTGTCACCATGTAGATCTGTTCTTGACTATGATAACGTTAGGGAAAGCTGAACTGAAGTTTCTGCGGAAGTTAACAGAGACAATTAAATCGTGGTATCCATGGTCTTAACGTGTGGATCTGTTGTTGTCTGCGAAGCACATCTCTAAAGGTAAAGAAAGGCTGAACAGTGTAAAGCCGACAAAACTGTAAGCTTTTGTGGTCTGCACTGTTTGACGTCAGAAATGTTTTGAACTTGGACCTGAAAGTATCAGGAAAATGATTATCATCCAGGGAATAGACTAATTTCCTATCTAGTATATAGATGATAGAAACCTTTTCTATGTGTCAAAACTGCGAGGGGTTGACTTCAATCCCTGTAGAAAGCTGGAGCAGACAGGGTGTGTTCTACAAATGCTGGCAGCGTTAACGTTTGTTTGAATTGGTAGAGAATATTTTGTCTGAGACAGTGGTGAGGGAGATGCGAAAAAATGTCGGTCTGGGCCTATTTGATACTTGCCATTGTTTGCATCACTTCTCACGGTAAGTAAATTAGTAAAGTATGCTTTTTTCATAAGAATTAGGCTTATATCTAAATCGTACATGTCAGGATTGCATGTCTTACGTTTTATGTACGACTTCAAATTTGCCTAGCAACGCCCAGGATTATCCGGGCAACCATTTGCGGATTGACATCGTA
This sequence comes from Branchiostoma floridae, assembly GCF_000003815.2. Lineage (NCBI taxonomy): Eukaryota > Metazoa > Chordata > Leptocardii > Amphioxiformes > Branchiostomatidae > Branchiostoma > Branchiostoma floridae. The sequence continues at coordinate 11,368,014 of NC_049985.1, read as the reverse complement.
AGTGTACACTCGGCATTTTATATACATCTTTTGGGTAAAATCAAAGGTCTGTTGTTGTCTGCGAAGCACATGCACATCTCTAAAGATAAAGAAAGGCTAAACAGTGTAAAGCCGACAAAACTGTAAGCTTTTGTGGTCTGCACTGTTTGACGTCAGAAATGACTCAGAATCTTGAATCAGAAAACCCACAGTCCCTCCGAATTTGATTTGTGTAAAGATCCCGTGCTAATGCTACTTTCCTACAGACTCAACGCCGGAAGATGGATCATGTGAGAAAGTGCAGCCCACGATAACCTACACATTTGTGGGTCGGTCACAATACAGCAGCATCTCCTGCCGGACTCACTGCGGTGCTGTTCAGACAACGACTGAGCAACACAAGAAGACCATTACTAAAACTGGTAGTTGTTTTTACCATTGCAAAACTATACAGTTCTGTCTTACACTAAATGTTAGCCTGGGTACCATCCTCCGTAGTTACCGCTATCTTATAGTTTGCTAACCACGGACTTGACAAACAAAAACTGATTCAGAGCCAGCGGTTACTACGGAGTTACTACGGAAGTACCCGGCTAACTTGATGTCACATATGGTCCTCAGTATATATCACTCTCTTGATGGATGCAAACGAGTCAGGATAATATGATTCTTTGCAGGAAATGTTTCAAAGCAAGCCGTTGCCACAACCAGAATTCCATATGTCCGTTATGGTATAAATGCAAATTTCTTCCTCTCCCCAGCATCCTTTAGAACCTCCGACAATCAGGTGTTTTTTTACGAGTGCATCTTTGTGATACGCATGCAAAGCCTCTACCTTTGTTTTTGTTTAAGTTACAGAAGACTGTCAGTTATATGCTGGAGCATCTTACCGAGGCACAGTCGCTGTGACCAAGACAGGCAGGACGTGTCAACGCTGGGGCAGTCAGACGCCTCATGAACACTACAACTCACTCGCTTTTCTACCGTTATCCGGACTGGAGCAGAACTACTGCCGGAATCCGGACGGCGAACCCGGGGTGTGGTGCTACACCACGGACCCTGGCAAGAGATGGGAGTATTGTGACGTACCAGCTTGTGGTAAGGATCCAACCTGTACTACTGAAGAGTTATAATAGTAATGTAGCTTGTCAAAATATCTAACATCAGATCGTACTAAAGGGCTTATACGTGATTACGTGATACCTGCCATGGTAGGGTCTTTCAAACATCCCTTTTGGTCCCGAACAACAAATTCCTAGGTGTACTATACTACAGTACAGAATACTTGCCCATGACAATATTACTATGCTACAGAGGCCGGTATCGGTATCACTGTTTTTATCAATTAAAGGCTAAGTCACCCCATTTAGCATGCAAATTTCTACCATTTCCAGTAACCAAAGAACTGGAAACCATAGAGCGAAATGGAACCTACTATAGACTGGTTACCAAAGCCATGACGTACGATGACGCCAAACAGACCTGTGCGGCAGACGGAGGCCATCTTGCCGATGTCAAGACACGGGAGCTGCAGGACTTCCTTATCACAAAGATTCAGGAAGTTGGCGCAGACGGGTGTTACTGGATCGGACTTCATAAAATCACAGTAAATCGCATCAGATCAGTGCCTCTATGTTTCCCTGTTTTATTGTTTAAATGCTTTTGTTTTTTACTTCCTGCTACGGCCGCGTGGCGCGTTGGTACACCCGATCCCTCGATCTCGGAAGTTAAGCAACGCGCGGTCCGGACAGTGCTTGGATGGGGGACCAACCAAGGACGTCCGGATCGCTGTAGCCTCGCGAAGCTTTCCACGAAATCGTCTTTCGGGAGGGACGTAAAACGGGGGTCCCGTGCTCAAGGAGGGGGCCTCGACCACGTTAAACAGCCTCATTACCCTCACTTTGGGTACCTACTGGCTGCAAAATACACCCGATATTATTTACTTTTCTTGCACATTTTCCCTGATTCTTCTGTGTTTCCCTGCATCATTGCCTTCTTGTCTCTTCTCAACATTTTTTTAACTCAACGTCAATTGTTAATTTCATATTGCCATTATATGGATTGTTTCAAGTTATGCAAAGGTATATATCAGAACCATTACAAATATGGGAAGGAGGGGGCTGAAAATTCCTTTATTAAAGGAGTTGTATATGTATCGACCGCACAATCCTATCTGACATATTTTTCAGATCAATGGGCTATCTAGACTTTGTACGTAAATGAGTTCGTACGAAGACTACAACGGAGGCTACGTTACCCATCACTTCTGTGATTTCCATGGTTTGCGTGAATGTGCCTTCCATTGGTGTACAGGGGAACTGGACCTGGTCTGATGGAACTCGACTCAGCAGTTGTGACTTCTCCGACTGGGCACCAGGAGAACCCAAGGGAGATCAATATGTCCAACTCGCCATCACGTCGCACTGGCTGTACCTAGCTGGGAAATGGGACGACACCGGCCGCCGTAACCACCACTACTCCATCTGTCAAACCGGTACTTTCGACATTCTAAGACTTCCGAAGCTTGCCCCTTTGAAGCTTAATCACGTTCTGACTTAGTGACATTTTCCGCGTTATCTTAATCTACATTTAGTCTGTGTAGTCAAATGATAATGCTTTCTATTTACACCCCAAAGGTCCTGGTGAAGGCAGTGTTTGTCGACACAGAAATGGCGGAAATATCCCAGGTACGTATACACATGTCCTGTAGTAGCTTTGATCTTTACACCTTTCAACGATCAACACCTTTCATCGAACCCTTACCCTAAAACAGACTCAAGGGGCATAACGTCCGATATAAATTTAGATTTGATAAAAGTTTGCCTATAGTTTTGTAGTCACAGTGTAGACAATTATAGATAGAATTTAGTCTTCAGTGTTTTAGTCACCATGTAGACTGATACAGATGTGGTAGAAGTTAGCTTACAGTTCTAATTTTGCAGTGACAAATAAAACAAGAAAAAAGTATGAAATGTTCCGTAGCAAAATGAAATTGTAGCTGAAAAAAGAAAAGTAAAATCATGAAAAAGAAACCATCAAAATCTTTCCATTTTGCAGTGAAAACTGTACTGGCGGATCTGACTGCCGTGGAAATGTCTCCGTGACTATAAGTGGGAGACCATGTCTGCAATGGGATGTCTACTTTGTACATCATCAGCTGTACCGGCCAGAGGAGTATCCTGACGACTACTGCAAGAGCCCGAAGAGAAATTAGCGCACCATTTGGTGCTACACGGCGGATCCTATATCAAACACTCGGCGGGACTGTAACATCGAACCATTGGATTGCATTTTAACTTTCTTTTGCACCTTTTGGCAGATTTTGCACTATATAATTATGTTTTCCTCATCATGAGGAAGAGAGTTTGTTTAAAAACGTAACCTCAAAGAGCTTTTGTGTAACATTATCCTGTCACAAATCTCAGTCATGAGTAAAACTATAAACTGTTGTAACATTATCAAGTATTATACATACACCTTTGTTGTGTAACATTTAGTATAAATCCCTTGGAATGTAACTGATTAACTGTTAAGTAATTAGGTGACTTCCGACAACCAACTGTACCACCATGATACGACTCATGAGCCTTTGTAGAAAATTTGGCTCATGAGCCTTTGTAGAAAATGATGTTGAATATCAAGCGCTCTTATGTAGAATGATAGCAAAATGAAACATTTTAAGCAAAGTTGCCCAAATGACTGACTGTTTTCTTGTGTACGTAATGTATTCAATATGGAATCACGCATGTTGACATATGGCTTCGCCTTATGGTTGTTGCCAAAAATTGTCAGGGGCACTTTAAAAAATGGCAGACATCGGCAAGCATCTTGACGAAACCGTTCGGGATCAGTGGGAAAGCCCGGTACAATGGGACGCCAGGAAGAAGTTCATCCTTCACAACTGGGACCAACATCCAGAGGACCAGCTGGTGTGTCTGTCGAACGTCTGGGCCAATATGGAGTTCTTTGGATGCAGGTCGGTTTCCTTGCCCCCCTCCCTACGCCATTACCATTACCGGCGCGCGTGGGTAGAGCGCAACCAGGTTGGAGAGGGGAGAGTATGGGAGCCCCGGTATTGCTCTAACCAGGCTAATACATGTAGTATGATACTCAGGTCAGGTAGTTCAATCAAGGAGGTTGAAATAAGAATATAACCATATATCCTCCTTGGTTCAATGAAAAGGTCTGAAAAGTCTCCGTGGCCGAGCGAACTCTGCTGTTTGGCCATCTGGAGGGTTTGCGGAAAATGCAAGGCTGTCTACCTGGACTGGCTCCAATTCCATGGATCTGTGTGCCAGGCTAAAATGGAACCTGTTTCTACCTGGCCTGACGAACTCTATGAGTTCTCTATATTGAATATGAAAATGTATAGTGTGAAGTCTTACTGAGACCATGGAGAAATTTCAGCATACACAGTGCAAAGACATTATAAAAGCAACGTCAGTATTTGACACAGAAACACTTAGACATTAGTTCAAGAAATATGGGTAACTGTTACCAAGGAGGTTAACCTCTTTGCTGTAACTGTTATTTCCCCAACAGATACAACCCTGTAGTAGAACAGAGAGTAAAGGAAATGGCAGCAGGCATGCCGGAGTTCCAGAAACCAGAACTCCCTCAGGTGAATATTTATGCATTTTATGATGTAGCCTAAACATAAGGCTTTGATAACTACATCTCCAGTAGTTACATAAAACTTGTTTAAATGTTTAACATGTAAATTCTACTTTAACTTAACACAAGGTCTTGACATGTATTTACTGGCTATTTCAGTCAACAGCAGACCAAGAGGACAACAAGAAGAGGAAGGAGCCCATAGTAAGAGGTAAGTCCAGAAAATCTTTCTTATTTCTGTTAGTCTCTCTGGTGGAAAGATATGCCCTCCTTCCTCTTCAAGATGAATGAGACAGGATAATTACTGTCTTACCACAACCTGGAGTAACAAGAAATTATGTTTGTACCTTTTTGTTGGAATTGCCTTCCAAAGCTCAGTTCAATAGTTGAAACTCAGGGGAAACACTGGAGAAACACACCCAGCAGAAGAGGATATATCTCCTCACCTGTGTGTATATCCTGGTCAGATGGTTCCTAATGTTTGCTTTTGAGGACACATATCTAAAAAGTTTCCTTTATCACCAATTAGAGACTGTCATTCTCATTAGTTTCATGGTAATAGCTCCTATAGGAGGAGAGCATAGTAGACAGCAGGCTGGCAGATCCTCTTGTATTGGTGGAGCGATTGGTCATGGATATTAGCATTGTTTTCCTTTGGGTTTCACATGTGTATCCTTCAGTCATACATTGGAATCACAATTATAGTAAAGTGTCCCAGTATGTGTATAACTGTATGATTGTATAACTTCTCAAGCTTTTTGATCGGTAGCTGAATCTAAAAGTTCCAGCTCAGAGTAACAACTTGGAAACTCAGCTATAATCCCCAATTTGAGCCTTTGTTTATGCACAAAAACTCAAACTGGCCTGCTGGCCACTTTTCATTGAAGTCATTAGGGAAGAGGTAAGGGTTGTTCAAGATACAGACTACAGGGAAAAGTAAGTGAGGCATGATATTGAGAGCTCAACTTTATTTTAGTGTTTTGCAAGTTGCTTTTTTCGCTCAAAATTTTCAACAAATTGATATGTTACAAATGTTTCTAACATGTATGAATGCAGTAGAAAATACATGTATTTAGAACGTCAAACAGATGTTATAAATTGTTCTAAATAGTTACATTTAGATTGTTACAAAGATTTCCAAAATTTTCGAAAAAAAAGGCAAGAATTTAACTCCCTGCTGTGTTGGTAATGTAGAATTGACTCTACAATGAAACAACACCTTATAGATTGCATTTCAAGTGTATTGTGTAAGAATCATTCATCTCCAGTAGGTTCAAATTGCCATATTTTCTTTTCATTAGGTGGTAAAAGAGACCTGAAAACCCTAAGTGACCCTCCTCACAGAACACTGAAGCACATCGACTTGAAGAAGATGATCAGCTTCACATCTGGTGGGGTGCTTGGGGGGGAGGGAAGGAAGACAGAAGAGCAGCCACCGATGAAACAAGAGACAGAGAGCGAGTCATTTGAGGCATCTACATTTTCTGTTCAGCCAAGCACATCTTCCAGTCCTTCAATGTTAGGTAGAAATGAAGTTCAGCAAGAAAGCAGTGTTGCTAGTGATGCAAAAAACAGCACAGTTTCTACATCCAAACCATCACCGTTCTTCAAGCCTAATACACTCTCCATAGATATGAATATGAATGAACAACCTTCCATTTTGCTCGAGAATTGTGTCCAGAGGTCCCTTCTGGTAAAGAAGAAACGCTTCTTTAGTGGTTTGAGTGAAACTGTCCGCAGTAGGTTTGCAGAAATGAGTGGAGTCACTAAGAAAAATGTCGGTGAATTCACACAGTATCTTCAGCAGTGTAGATTGAACCCCTTGCACAAGATAGTCGAGGTGACCAGTTCCTCCACATTTGTGTTAGAAACAGACAGGGCAGAGTTCCCAGGTTTCAGAGTGCCAGGGTTTGCTTGCGACCTGTATATTGAAGGTGTGTATTTAGCAAGAGGATACGGAAGGTCCAAAGCTCTGGCTAGAAAATATGCAGTCATGAACGCATTGGAGAGGCTGAGAGATTATAGTACAGTAGGGGTTTCCACAAGGAGCAACTCAGAAACTGGTAAACTTATAGAGGAGTTTGTCATTGATACTGGTGAGCAGGTACCACTACATCCTACCCTTTCTGCAGACAGTTTACCCCTGCATAAGCCAAAAACCAAGGGAGCTAGGGAGGAGGGACCGATAAAAGAAACGAACATCGGTAAGCAGATGCTTCGCAAAATGGGCTGGTCCGGTGGGGGGATTGGAAAGGTGGGTCGGGAGGGCATCGCAGAACCAATCAAAGTGGAGGTTAATATGGAGAGGCGTGCTGGTCTGGGATACAGAAAGGGTAAGGCTGGGGCAAAAACCAGTACAGTCAAGGAAGCGGAAGCAGTAGAGAGGCTGAGTAGGGGTTGCCATCGCTCAGTAGGGGTTACCACAAGGAGTGACTCAGAAAGAAGTAAACTTATAGAGGAGTTTGTCATTGAAACTGGTAAGCAGGTAGCCCCTACCCTTCCTGGAGACAGTTTGCAGGGGCCAGCTAATACTTCAAGCTCTCCACAGAAGCCAAGAACCAAAAAGAGGGACAAGAAACCAAAATTTGATGATAGCAAGAGTCTCTCTGATTTTGTCATTTATGAGAAAGCAGAAAGTGCCATCGGTATCTTGAGCATCTCGGCTCCATTTAATAGGATGAAGGTTAACTTCAAGGTTAATAATAACAGGAGAAATGGGGTAGCCATGTACCAATGTGCTGTGAGCATTAACCAGATGATTGTAGCAGATGCGTGGTCCAATACTTCCAAGGGGTTAAAGCACCTGGCGGCAGAAGCGGCACTGTCCAAACTTCGACAAACTAATCCTGTAGTGAAGCCTAAAAAGCCAGAGCTGACTGAAGACGCTCTGACAAGAGCAGAGGTGTTAGGTACCAAGGAGGCAGGGGAGGGACAGACTAAAGAAACAAACATCTCTCTGGGCACTGCCACTGATATAGCAGAAAAACAGCTGATTACAACAAAGGAAGCACACCAATTCATCTTGAATTACATCCAATCTGGGAGGGAAGAAGACCAGGTGTTCTCTCCTGAGTTAACGCCAGGCGAGCGGGCGGCCATCCACCAGAAGGCCAGTCAGTTCTACCTACAAACTAAGCAGTACGGGGTGGGGCAGAACAGGTACCTGGTCATCGGCAGGAAGAGAAGTGCTCAAGATGTGATGGCACTGGCTCAGTTCAGACCAGGGCAGTATGGCACAGTAGTGGTTGGGGATGGAAAATATGAGGTCACCTTGCCACAAAATGGCAGTTGGCAGTAGATCTAATGTGATGAAAAAAAAAAAAAAACTACCCTATGATTTATTATGAGACAGTTCCTAGGTACTGTACAATGTCAATGACTAGAACTACATTTGTTAGTGTCACATAATTTGAAAATGTACAAATGGTAAGAAAAAATGCAATACAGAAAATTCAGGGAGAGTCCCTCTGACGTTTATTAAATATAATATATACTATTAGGTTACAGGTCCATGTCTGGCCAGTGAGTGTCCGTGGAGAAAAATATTCAATTATCTTTATGAGATGAGATCTATCTTATGATGCCACCTGTTACATTGGATCTTCTATTTTTGTCTTGGAATCTTCATATTGCCATTAAACACTTTATACAACCATACCTTGCAATTGTCTCTGGTTTACAATGATGGGTCAATGATGCACAGTGGAAGGAAAATGGTTTTATGAACTTTATTGATCAACTGGTATAGCCCTTATTCAAAGTTCACTTGTTACAATTTACATTTGGTGTAAGGCTGGATTCCGGTTTTTATTGCTGGACCAGTCCAGAAATACTGGACCTACGAAAAATCAGTAGACCGGAGTTTGGACTGATTTCAAAATGAACAGATATATCGGCAGGGCACATTTTGGGCTTACCAGTCCCAAAGCAAAGGAAACAAGAGTGAGGTAGAATAGAATTTATTTTCATTTCTAAAAATTAGTTTTTACTTGCAAAATCACAATATCCATTTGTGCCAAATTAACATCTTTAGGATGATTTTGATATAACCTTTCATTCTGTGGTACAGAAACTTGATCCATTGCTAAATACTTTGATCATCAGCTCAGGTGGCCAAATATGATTATTTAATACAATGTACTGTACTACTATATTTTACTATAATCAGATCTATACGTGGACCTGATCCTGTGGACCCGAACCGGACCTATTTTATACTGTTGTACCACCATATGGACAAGTCTTCAGTATGCGAAAGAGCTAAACCTTCAACACTTTGCTATAGAATAGTAGTAAAATCACCCAAACGATTGTTTTCTTGTGTACGTAATGTATGCAACGTTGAAACACATCGACACCTAGAGCGTCGCCTTATGGGCGTTGCCAAAATTGCTACGGGCTCTCGTGTCGAGAGTTGCGAACTTTGGTATGAGATCCTAGTTTAGAAACCAAAAATGGCGGACGTTGGCAATCATCTTGACGAATCTGTTCGGGATCAGTGGGAAAGCCCGGTACAATGGGACGCCAGGAAGAAGTTCATCCTTCACAACTGGGACCAACATCCAGAGGACCAGCTGGTGTGTCTGTCGAACGTCTGGGCCAATATGGAGTTCCTTGGATGCAGGTCGGTTTCCTTGCCCTCTCCATGAACCAGTGGCGTCGGCCTCCAATCCAGTTGTCATAATTTGCCTTCTGTACAAAAACACACTTAAAGAAATGCCTCAAAACTAGCTTATCGATATTTCAATCCCTCAAAGTTCCTTTCCATTGAACAGTTAAGCATGTCTACTTACCGTAAGTGGGAAACCCGGCTTCGACTACGGCATTTTTCTCGCGCTATCAGCTGTTGAAACTGATAAACAACACTGACCTCTGAACCTACTGCCCCTAACACAGGCTGTACGGGGTACTAGAATTTAGTAGAAAACGTAATATAACACCACCAAGGTCAACTAGGGACAGAAACAGATGATTCTAGAACTTGTAATTTCTATTGGGTGACTGTTTAGTTTTAATACTGTTACTTACTGTTATTTGTCCCTAACAGATACAACCCCGTAGTAGAACAGAGAGTAAAGGAAATGGCAACAGGCATGCCAGAGTTCCAGAAACCAGAGCTCCCTCAGGTGAAAATTATACTAGTACATAATGATATTTACATTTTGCTGGCATACTAGTATCACCTTGAAGAAAGTACCATAACAATGTTACATGTATGTTTCTGTAGCATCTGTGGAATAATATGTGAGCAGCATAATCCAGGAAGCTTTGGATCATTTTGATATTTCAGTTATTTGGTATGTGGATATAGTTATAATAGTATAGGCATTTACCTATTGTGCCAAAGAAAATTTTGGACCCCTTGTAAATTCTGTAGGTAGCATTTTTTGTATCACCACATAAAACTGGTCTAAATGTGAATGTTAAATGAATTCTACCACTGCTTAATTAGCACCACAGAGATTACTGACATGTATTTACTGATTATCACAGTCAACAGCAGACCAACAAGACAACAACAAGAGAAGTAGAGATGAGGGAGGGGCCCATGGTAAGAGGTAAATGGCCAGCAAGTCTTTCTTCTTTCTGTAAGTCTGTCAGAGATGGGTGGAAAGACATGCCCCATGTGAAATTCTTTTTTCTACTACATGTGAGGCATGATATTGGTTTTAACCTTTTTACTATTTTTCAAGATTTTCAACAAATTGCGAGTGGATATTTCAAGTCCTTCATTAGTATATTCTCCCATCCCTGCAGTGTATGGAAAGATAATATTGTACTTGCAAACATTCATTTACTGTATGTAAGATACATGTACTCAGCTATCATATCACAACAAGAAACAAGAGTTCAGAGACCTCACACCTCCATGAAATATTCTTATTATGCAAATGACTTTGAAATCTGCATAATTCATGCTTGGGTATGTACACCTCACTAACTTACACAGGTCACATTGTTGACAATCCAATCATTTACTACATATACTAACAACAATTGGGACACTTTCACATTAATGAAGCAAATTAGAGACTTATTTGCATAATTGGTATCTGCTAATCTCCCACCTGCCACAAACAATGTAACATGTATTTTAGTCGTATTATGAAAAACACTGTAGGTATGGATTTTCATAATAAAGTATGCAAATTATGTCCAAATTTGCATAATTAAAACTTCATTATGAATTATGTGTAAGATTATGCGTATATCGTATACGAGTCATGTGTTTAACTCCATTAGATATGTTTCCAGTAGGTTCAAAGTGTTGTTTTATTTCCATAAGGTGGTGAGAGAGACCTGAAAACCCTAAGTGACCCTCCTCACAGAACACTGAAGCACATCGACCTGAAGAAGATGATCAGCTTCACATCTGGTGGGGTGCTTGGGGGGAGGGAAGGAAGACAGAAGAGCAGCCACCGATGAAACAAGAGACAGAGGGCGGGTCATTTGTAGCGTCTACATTTTCTGTTCAGCCAAGTTCATCTTGTACCAATTCTTCAATGTTACGAAGAAATGAAGTTCAGCAAGAAAGCTGTACTGCTAGTGATGCAGAGAGCAGTACAGTTTCTATATCCCAATCATCACCATTCGTCAAGCCCAATACACTCTCTATGATGAATGAACAACCTTCCATTTTGCCTGAGAATTGTGTACAAAGGTCCCTTCTGGTCCAGAAGAAAGGCTTGTTTAACGGCTTGAGTGAAACTGTCCGCAGTAAGTTTGCAAAACTGACCACTAAAAAAGCCACCAAAAGAATTGCCCATGTATTTGCACAGTGTGTTCAGAAGCAGTGTAGAGCAACCCCCTTGTACAAGATAGTCGAGGTGACCAGTTCCTCCACATTTGTGTTAGAAACAGATATGGCAGAGGTGCCTGGGTACGCTTGTGACCTGTATATTGAAGGTGTGTACTTAGCAAGAGGATACGGAAAGTTCAAACCTGCGACTAAAACTAGTGCAGTCAAGAAAGCATTGGAGAGGCTGAGATATTACAGGACAGTAGTGATTGCCACAAGGAGCGACTCAGAAACGGGTAAACTTAGAGAGGAATTTGTCATTGACACTGGTGAGCAGGTACCACTTCACCCTACTCTTCCTGGAGACAGTTTGCAGGGGCCAAAAACCAAGGGAGCTGGGGAGGGACCAATAAAAGAAACAAACATCGGTAATCAGATGCTTCGCAAAATGGGCTGGACCGGTGGCGGGATTGGAAAGGCGGGTCGTGAGGGCATCGCAGAACCAATCAAAGTGGAGGTTATGGAGAGGCGTGCTGGTCTGGGATACAGAAAGGGTCAAGTTGGGGCAAAAACCAGTACAGTCAGGAAAGCGTTAGAGAGGCTGACTCTTCATAGCTCAGTAGAGGTTGCCACAAGTAGTGACACGGAGACAACTAATTATAACCTTAGAGAGGAGTTTGTCATTGAAACCGGTAAGCAGGTATCCCCTACCCTTCGCCAAGACAGTTTGCAGGGACCAGCTAATACTTCCACCCCTCCCCAAAAGCCAAAACCCAAAATGGGGGCCAGGAAACAAAAATTTGATGATAGCAAGAGTGTCTCTGATTTTGTCATTTATGAGAAAGAATTCAGTGCAGAAAATGCCATCTGTATCTTGAACAGCTCGGCAGTGTTTAGTAAGGTGAGGGTTAAATTGGATGTGAACAGAAACAGGAGAAATGGGATACCGATGCATCAATGTTTTGTTAGTATTAAAGAGATGATTGTAGCAGATGGGTGGTCCTTTAGTGCCAAAGAAGCAAGACACTTGGCCGCAGAGGCAGCACTTTCCAAACTTCGTCAAACTAATCCTGTAGTAAAGCTCAAAAAGCCAGAGCTGACCAAAGATGCTCTGACAAGAACAGAGGTGTTAGGTACCAAGGAGGCAGGGGAAGGACAGATAAAAGAAACAAACATTGGTAATCAGATGCTTCAAGGGATCGAAAAGGAGGATCGGGAGGGGAACGTAGAGCCAATGAAAGTGGACGTTGTGGAGATGAGTGCTGGTCTGGGCACTGCTACCAATCTAGCAGAAAAACAGTTGATTTCAGCAGAGCAAGCGCACCAATTCATCTCGAATTACGTCCAATCTGGGAGGGAAGAAGACCTGGTGTTTTCACCCGAGTTAACGTCAGAGGAGCGGAAGATCTTCCACCAGATGGCCCAAAAGTTCAAGCTACAAAGCAGGTCGTACTGGGAGGGGCCTGAGAGATACCTTGTCATCAACAGGAAGAGAAGTGCTGAAGATGTGATGTCACAGACTCAGTTCAGGCCAGGGCAATTTTGCACGGTGGTTGGGGATGGAAAATTTGCAGTCAAATACGAGGTCACCCTGCCAAAAGGTAGCAGTTGGCAATAGATCTAACGTAATTTAAAAAAAATTACCCTATGATCTATTGTAAGGTATGAGTTCCCTGTCTTTGTTACTGTATAAGGTCAAGGTATGAAATGTACAAATGGTAAAAACTGCAATATAGAGAATTCAGAGTGAGTCCCTCAGAGTCCGACATTAGGTGGTCACCAGGTCTTACCAGTGGATTTACCGTGTAGACAAATATTTATTATATTGTATTATATATTATATTATATCATATCATATCATATCATATCATATATCATATCATATTATATTATATTTGATATCACATTTTGTGATGCGACCTGTTACATTGGGTCCTGTATTTTTGTCTTAGGTTCTTCATCTTATCATTAAACACTTTATACAACGACAGCTTGCAACTTGTCTCTGGTTTACAATGATGCACAGTTGATAGCAAATAGTTTTGGAAACTTTATTTATCAACCTGTTACCAGTTAGCCCTTTTTTAAAGTTCACTAGCACTGCAGGTGCACTTGTTACATAACATTTGGTGTAGGGCTGGATATCGGTATTTCTTGCTGGACTAGTTAAAAAATACTGGACCTAAGGAAATTAGTGGACCGGATTTTCGATTGATTACAAAATGAACAGATTATATCTACAGGTGGTCACCTGTGCACATTTTTGGGCTTACCTGTCAAAGAAAGTAAATCAGAGTGCAGAATAGAATTTATACTTATTTCTACAAATTAGTTTCTATGTACAAAATGCGAAATGAAGTTGCACATTCAACGATCTGCTAATGAATGGTAGTAAAATATCTATTCTAAGAAAGGTCACCCAAACGACTGGCTGTAATTTCTTTTGTACTCAATGTATGCAGCATTGACACATATTCAGACATAGGGCTTCGCCTCATGGGCGTTGGCAAAATCACCAGCCCTCTGGTGTTCAGGGTTGCGAACTTTGGTATGAGATCTTTATTCAGAAAAGAAGATGGCGGACGTTGGCAATCATCTTGACGAAACTGTCCGGGATCAGTGGGAAAGCCCGGTACAATGGGACGCCAGGAAGAAGTTCATCCTTCACAACTGGGACCAACATCCAGAGGACCAGCTGGTGTGTCTGTCGAACGTCTGGGCCAATATGGAGTTCCTTGGATGCAGGTCGGTTTCCTTGCCCCCCTCCCCAGATGAAACGGCGTGGATAAAGCGTCTGGTACAAAGTGTTATGAAAAGAAAATCCTTTAGTACTGCGACCAAGGAGGTTTAGAAAAAATTGATTGGCCCTTCAATTAGACCGTTATTGTCACAAAAATTGACGCAACTTTCAGCATAACGCAGCGTCGTCTTATGTAACCTGGAGTCCCAAAGAAGGAGTCCAGCCTGTTCGCTTCGAGCCACAGCCGAAAGTTGCTACCCTGTACAGTAGTTGCTTCACCAGTATGTTTATATAACGTCAGTTTCACACAGAAACGTGCAACTCTAGAATCTGCACTTGCACTTGCACTTGCACTTGATAAGGTTGAATCCACTCAGAGTAAGGAGCTTTTCTCAGAGTAACTGTTATTTTCCCCTAACAGATACAACCCTGTAGTAGAACAGAGAGTAAAGGAAATGGCAGCAGGCATGCCAGAGTTCCAGAAACCAGAACTCCCTCAGGTAAATATAGTTTTTATGACCTCTGTGACAAAAGGGATGTATCGTTTTCGTTGTATCTCTGTGTATTTCTGTTTTCAGCATCTTTTGTAATGAAATTTGTTATTTGCATAGAGGTTGTGAAGACGAAGGTCAAAGTTGATGGAGTAGGCTCCCTGGTGTGTGACCTTGTTACCTTGAGGAAAGTAATATAATGATGTGCTTGTAAACAGCTATATATTAATGACACTTATTTATGATTAAAACATCTTTGGATGGCAGATAGCTTCATGTTTTGATATTTTATGAATTATGAAGCATTCATTTGGCAATAAAATGGAAACAGATATGTCTTTGAGTTTATTAACTACATTCAAAATCATTGCACATAACTGGTCTGAAGGTTTACAACCACAGAAATTTTTGACGTGTATTTACTGACAACATGTATTTCAGTCAACAGCAGACCAAGACAACAACAAGAGAAGTAGAGATGAGGGAGGGGCCCATGGTAAGAGGTAAATGGCCAGCAAGTCTTTCTTCTTTCTGTAAGTCTGTCAGGGATGGGTGGAAAGACATGCCCCCCTCCCTCTTCAACTTAAACAAGAACTGCTTATAAATTTGTGTCATCACAGCCTGGAGTCACAGGATCTTATGTCTGTTAGTGTTACCCACTTTTAAGTGAGCCGAGTACAGATATACCGTTCACATCTGATGGTTTATCTACGTTTTATTGTAGGCTCAACTCACTCCAAAACTCAGCTGTGATCCCAATAATTTCAAGAGTCAGTCAAAAGATAAGGAAGATACAACTTCCAGACACTGGGCTTACTGTACTACAGGAAAAAGTGTAAACAAATTGGGATTTGAAATGCAATTTTCTATCAATATTACCATACTCCAACATGTGAGGTATGATACTGAGCCTGCAAAATTGCAAGTTTATTGGACTTGTCCAAAATTTTCAACAAATTACAGGTTGACATATATATATATATTTAACGAGTTTGCTCACTGCAAGGCCACTGGCCACTTTTACTAGTTCTAGGCAATATTTCAAACTTCCTGCATATTGAGTTTACTCCCATCCCTACAGTACATTGTATATGGAAAGATGATATTGTACTTGCGTACAGCCATGTATGCTACACACTGACCAGCTGTGAGTATTACATTGATATCACAACAGGAAAATATTAGGAACAGCATTATCAGAAAATTTTTATAATCCAGTTACTAAGTTGGATTCCTAGTATGGAAGTCCTGAACCATTAAGTAAATGCTATACGTACTTTGCTTTTAAAATCAAGATAACAACAGAATGACGTTGGAAGCAGGTAAATTAAAAAGAAAGTTATAACTGGACAGCTATACAATGAAACAACATCTTTTAGAGAATGCTTACATGTTACACATATTGTGTAAGAAATATACACCTTAATTCTCTAATATTACCCATGCTTATTAAGATGTGCCTACAGTTGAATAAAATTGACGTTTTTTTTTTCCATTAGGTGGTAACAGAGACTTGAAAACCCCAAGTCATCCTCCTCACAAGAGACTGAAGCACATTGACTTGAAGAAGATGATCAAGTTCAAATCTGGAGGGGTACTTGGGGAGGAGGGAAGGAAGTCGGAAGAGCAGCCACCGATGAAACAAGAGACAGAGGAGGGGGGTTCATTTGAGGCATCTACATTTTCTGTTCAGCCAAGCACATCTTCTTCATTGTTAGGTAGAAATGAAGTTCAGGAAGAAAGCGGGGTTGGTAGTACTGCAAAAAGCAGCACAGTTTCTACATCCCAACCATCACCATTGCCAA
>NC_049985.1:11337698-11350826 GCF_000003815.2 Branchiostoma floridae | reverse complement strand
GCAAGGAGCGCACCAAGTTATCGTGAACTACGTACAGTCTGGGAGGGAAGACGACCTGGTGTTCTCTCCCGAGTTAACGTCAGACGAGCGGGCGGCCATCCACAAGATGGCGAGACGGTACGACCTGCAGCACAAGTCGTACGGGAAGGGGCAGAAGAGGTACCTGGTCATCAGGAGGAAGAGAAATGCACAAGACGTGATGTCGCAGGCTCAGTTCAGGCCAGGGCAGTATGGCACAGTGGTTGGGGATGGGAAATATGAAGTCACCCTGCCACAAAGTAGCAGTTGGCAATAGCATGAGAAACTACCCTATGATTGATATATGTTATGAGACAGTTGATGTACAAGGACTGGAACTACATTCTGACAAAATGAAATAATACTGCAATGTTGCAAATTCAGGGGGGTCCGTTTGAAATTAGGTGGTCACCAGCTCAAAACTATGTTTTCTGTGGAGATAAATATGAATTATATTTGTCAACATGCTATTGGTATGGAATTTATTATTTTAGTCTACTTTAATGTGTATGTTTACTAGTTCACAACTCAGCTCTGTGACCACACAATGAAATATGGCACAATTTTTGCTCTTGTATTTTGTGATGCCTGATGTTACACAGTCTTGTATTTGTGTCTTTAATTTTTCATATGTCCATTAAACACTTGTTACAACCAAACCTTCTACCTTGTCTGAGTGGTGTATATAATGAGCAACAGATAGAAAAAGGTTTTTAGAACTTTATTGATCAACAGGTTTAACCCTCATTTACATCCCTGTTTACACGTAGTGATCACTAGCATTGCAGGCACACTTGTTACATTAGTTGATTTGGTGACATCTGAATGGATAAGCTGGTTTAAATGCCATTTAGTGAAACACAGCTTTTCAAGTACCCAGCAGTACCAGTATAACACATAGCTTGAAACTGTTACACAAGTCTCAAATTGCTGTTGAAAGCTTCAGTCAAAGCTGGTCAAGTCAAGACCGATAAAATCTGGTCTATGTTGATAGGATGCAAATAATAATATTGAGTGCCTTTACTTTACATTACTAATAATATTCAGCAATTCGTATCTATCTATACAGCCAGTATAACCGCCATTCGGCATAACAACAAGCCGTAGGAAGTCTGGGAACAAACAAATGAAAAATGGTGTGCTCAAACTTGTCTGATACTGGCCAGATCACATTTGTGGTAAGTCTTGTGCTGCACAATTATGATCCAGCCATAGAATTTTCAAGCAGTCTGTGATAGAAAAAACTGCAAGCGAGCATCTATATAGCTGGTATAACCGTACTCCGGCGTAACACAGCAGCTAAGGATTATGTTAATCAATATTTAACCTATCTATCTACAACCATGACGATCTAGTCTCTACCAGACAAAGCTGGCCATTAGGGCTGGGTACCGATAAAAAAACATTTCTTCTTATTGGACCGGTCCAGAAAAACTGGACTTGAAATAAATTTGGTGGACCTATTTGGAAAATGAACAAAATTATATCATCAGACATTCACAGTTTTGGGGGCTTACCGGTTGAGGAAAATAAGTCATTCCTACCAAGTTTTACAGTCAGTACAGAGGGAGTTAGCCTTGCAGGATTTTAAAATGCCAGCGGGAGTAAAAAACTCCACGAAACATTCTTTCTAGCAAAATGGACCATTGTTTTGAGTATCATACGTTCACAAGTTTTCACATACTGAATCACGTCCGGACCTGATCCTTTGGACCTGAATTTTCTGTACCGGTACCCACTCCTACTGGCCAATATAGGGAGAATAATTTGCCAGGGGGGTTTTGCTACCAACGAATCAGTCGGCCATGCAGCTGGAGGGGAAACACGAATCTAAGCGTGGACTGACACCCCTGGACAATTTCCCTTTTTTTTTCCAAATTCTATAATCCCCGCACCCCGGTAGGAGGGCTTGTTGGAGGCTATTGATAATCAGTCAAGCCCTTTTTGAGTTAAATTCTTTTCTAACTCTGAAACATGGCCCCTGCAGTAAAAAAAAGAAAAACAAAACAGCAAGGGGAGCTATCTACATCTCAAAAATCATGACCATAGCATGTCCAGAACACGAGATATCAAAACCGGAAATAGTCCTGCAGGGGGGGGGGGGGGGCTATAATCCAAGCATTCCAAGGGCTCGAGAACTATTGCCACATACCAAATATCAAAAGAATCCATCCAGGCATTTTCTAGTTATCTTGCAGACTTATTTGTGTCACAAGTGCACCACTGTCACTACAATTCCTCCATTTCACCGAGGATCTAATGTAGCTTTTTCTGCACATTACAGCTGAATTTTGTATGACAAATGCCCTCAGTCTGTGATGGTACTTCAGTCTCACAATTCATCTTCTTGAATTGGTATTTGAAAAAAAAAAGAAGTTTTGTCACTTTTCCTACAGAATTTGCTCTTGTACCTACTACTGTAATTGAATTTAAGTTCGCGGGGATTTAATTTTGCGGTAGCGGGAAAAAGTTCTTTTCGCGGTGGTTTTAAGTTCGCTGTCAGAAATAAACTTTATGCCAAAAAGCAGTTACTCAAGCAACTGGATATGATTTTGGAAACAGTACTAGTCAGACATTTGTGTCATTGACAAAAGACACCGGATGGTTGTCTGAAACATCTGACCATTTCCAAAATCATATCCAGTTGCTTGAGTAACTATTTTTGGTATATCTTATTACCCGGATGTCTAACCTTCATTGATGTATCACAACTATGCATCTATATCTTAAATGGTAGCTGAAGGTTAGACATCCAGGTAATAAGACACACAATGCCAAGTTACTCAAGCAACTGGATAAGTTTTGAAAACGGTCAGATGTTTCAGACAACATCTCCTATATTTCCATAGTGACAGGTAATAATTGATCAACAGCCTCTTGTGTTCAAGCATGTTGATTTTGATCATTTTATGGATGACATCCGCATGCGCATTAATTTTTGACCGTTTGCAAAAAGAGTTTTCAAACATTGTAAATCGTACAAAAGAAACTGTAAAATGTGCAAACATATGCCGTAGATACAAAATAGATATACAGGAAAACATCTATGAAGAATCTATTGTTTGGTATACTATACTCTGTGCATTTGTTCAACCTTCCTGACCGTTACACTAAACTACTGGCAAATTCTAACAAAAAACATAACCTTCTTGTCAAGCTTCAAAAAGATATATGTAACAATGTCTCAACAAAATCAATGTTTGACGGAGGGCTAACTTGGTGACTCACCTCATGATGTGTTATCAGTTGTGATACACCATTTAAAAAGTTACACCATGTGTACCATAGCATAGTTAGTCATTGGGTATAAGTGACACCAGAGTTTGAATCCTGACCATTGTACAGCAAGTAAATTTTATGGATGACATATTTTGCAGATTGCAAAAATAATGAGATAGGGCGAAATGAAACAAGATGGTTAAAAAAAACAAGATGGCTAAATTTTCAAAATAGACAATGTAAATGTTGTAACAAATGACATAACACTGTAGTACACACAACAAATCATTCATTACTGTATTCAACAAGTGAACTAGCTACTTGTAGTAAAAGTGACACTAGTGTGGTAGACTGGTATCACTTGCCAAGTTGGCAATGACTCATGACTTCTATAGTGGTGCCACTGTTACAACTATCCAACTAGTTTCCCTTCTACAACTACAGTCATGGCTACCTCACTAGTGTGTCACTTCTACAAGTACAATCGTTAGGCTATATCATGACTAATTTTTATATTTTTGTACTTTCTCGTCATATTGACCATCTCAAAGAAGAAAAAAAATCTTGCTTTTTTTTTTCAAGTGAAAATCAATAAGCGCAGACGTTATAAAATCTACTTGCTGTGGCCTTAATGGATGTACAATACGAACTAACAAAAACGTATGGATAAAGAAAAGTTCAAACAAACCATAACAAGAACAATATCTATATTCTGTACCAGACCTTCCTATTGAGTTGAAAAGGTTGTGGAAATTGGCTACAAAATAGGAATAATTGGTTAGGGGACTAAGCTTGCCTTGGATTGGGAGAACAATCAACTTGGCCAAATACCACCCTTCATGAAGTCCATTTCTATAGTATAACACTTTTTCACTTAACAGAAAGGTCTGGAAGAGACTAAACATCTAGAGAAGTTCTATAACATTGGTGAATCCATGATGACTTCTTCACCAGTTCCTGAGAAAGCCGCGCTGTGGCTTGGGAATGCTCCTGACCTCACAGTCCGAGGGAAACGGGTACTTGCTGACGTTCGATCTCAGACTGTTCTGTTGGTCCTTCTGTAGCTCCTCAGGCAACGCCAACTCAGAGTACATGTCTGAGCGCAACGTCAGCACGCTGGCTCGACCAATGCCTGGCTTCCAGACATCCTGGTTTGTAGTAGAAGGTGGACCAATGCCGACCATGTTTGCAGCCTGGGCTGCTTCAGGGCAAGCTTTACTTGTTGGCTTCACAGATCCATTGTTCTTGTCTCTTTGTTGAGCACCTCCAGATTTGGGCATAATAAACTTATTGTCCTGGGTGGATGAATTAGCTAACGATTTCAGTGCATTCAAACGCAATGCACCTCTACCTATGGAAAAGGAAGGGGAGCTGGATTGCACACCACGCATCTTGTGAACATCACCATTGGCACTGTTCTTCGTGGGGGAACTTGTAGCAGAACTGCTGTGGCTAGAAGAGGGTTGGGAATTAGATGAGGAGGAACGTGGTAGGTCTTCGTCACTGCTGTGAGAAGAATACTGCACCACGTCCGGACCTGATGGCTTCCCCTTGTTTTCGATGACAGTTGCACGATCCCAGCCATGGAGGTAGTTTGGATTCTTCACCAGCCTCCCTCCAGAGGCTTTCAGGGGATGTGCTCTGGGATCCTGTTGCGAGATTTCTGATAAGGAAAAGTCGGTAAACTTCTTCATTGCTTGCTGTGGTGATGCTGTGCTACTGGCTCCTTCTGCATCAGTTTTGGCTGCCTCTGTGCTTAAGCCTCCAACCTTAGGCATGCAGAAGAAAGGCTGCTGTGGTGGTTCCTGGCTTCTCCCTACTTCATCTCCCTTCATATTGTACACCTTACCATTGGAGCTTGCGTAAGGATTTTTCAGCGAACCATCACTTTTTGTTCCATCATTCAGCTGGGAGGAACGCTCTGAATCAGTCGGTAGCTCTACTGTGAGTGGCATCCAACACTTCTCTTTTTTGGTGCTGCTTTTTGATGGAGGAATGGCCCATAACTCTGGCATGTCCTCAGAAGACTCTGTAAGGTGTTCAGAGGTACCAACTGGACCTTCAGCCACCTTAGCTTCAAAGAGAAAAACAACAACAAAACCACAATCACTTGTTGTCAAAACCTGGACAGGTGTATGAGCGTAGCAACTAATCAACAACAATTATGATCTGCATTACTTGTACATTTGTTGGACTAGTAGACTAGCTCCCTGCTGTAGTATTCAAATCCGTGCTTTTACAGCTGTGAGGACCAAGGGCTAAAGCCAGTATCTCAGAGGGCAGGTTGGCAAACTAACTGTGGCTGAGCAATTTGACAGAACACTCAACAAAGTCATACAATTCTTTTTACACTTTGTGTGTTTTGTTGTCTTTTTAATTTTAGTAATACCTTTTGCATGATTTTCCCACTATAAAGTCAAGGATAACACAAATACAGCTGAGGACACAATGCCGCCGCCGCCACCGTGCCACAGTCCAATGACCTGCTTAAAGAAAAGGATATGGGTGCTGCCCTACACCATATAGTGTGGACTTGTACTTTACTTAGTACGTTGTACATTTAAGAAGTATTGTATGCATACCATCCTGTCTCTCAGTCATGAGAAGTTTCTTCGAGAGCTTGTTTAAATGTCTAGCTGTCTCCAGGCCAGCTGGGGTCAGAGTTAGTGTGTTCCTGGGTGATGTTGTCTGGCCTTGTTGCCACCCGTGTGTTCCATCATCCTCAGGGTGAGCCCGTGAACTGGTGACGGACTTTGGTGTAGTATCAGTAGATGGTTGGTCTGCAACATGGACTTTACCCTTGTGTTCTGACACAAGTGGGATGCTGCCTTGCTTCACAGCAGGCACTGGCTCTGGAAATGATATTAAAAATTAAAACATTTGCTGAATCTGAAGTGTGTGTTGAGGTATGTGTTGGGCTATTCATATGTCACATTTTCAAACTCTGGTAACGAACAAGTCCAGAGAGTGAGTGAGTGAAACTAATGGTGAACCAAAACATACCTTTAACATGGAAAGATATATGTCAGACTATTGACTAGTATTTTAGTGGCACGTGGAATCATCAAATCTTTATTACTTTCTTTAATTTTGACATGCAGGGCTCAGGATACAGACGTAAAATGAGGACATTTACATGTACATGTAAAAACAGCTCTAAAACAAGTTAATAATGATGACAAGTGCACGGGGGCCTACCCTTGGATGTGTTGTCCCCAACACCCTTGGCCAGCCTCTCCCCACCGTGCCCTACATCCCGGCTCCAGTTGGTGTTTCCGCTCACCACGCCACCACAGTTCTCACGGAAGCCGTTCTGGTCCAGGGGCTCCACGTGCTGACGCCTCTTCCTGGCTGCCTGTTCTACCACTTCCTGGAACCTCCCTGGTAACAGGTGGCCCATGGTCTGGGGCAAAGGGTCACAAGAAGATATTATCAATCAACTTTTCCAGTTCATAAGCAAACAGGGAATCAAAGATCTTATAACTTAACAAGATATCTTGAGCTTTTGTGTTTTATTCACCATTGAACAATTCTCAAAAATTCTGTCTATACATTTCCTTGCCAGCCTGCGGGACCAACTTTGGACTCAGGCCAAGCCAACCTTCCCATCCTGCCAGTCTCCGGTTTTATCATCTTCTGCCTCACATCCTGTCACTCTACAATATTCAAATAACCACTGACGCACATCCAGACAAAAACACAGACCGAAAACAATACCTCTGTTTTCAAAGAGGTAATCATAGAAAAGACACAAAACTACATGCACTGTTCAAACTAAGTCTGTAAAAGCTTGTCCTGTAGCAACAACCTGCTGACAAAGTAGCTAACAGTGTAAACTAGGAGTAATGTAGGACATGCTGTGGCAAACTCACGTCCATTTTGAGGGCGTCCTTGTCGCTGGAGTCCCTGCGAACAGACAGGTACACGTCCACCCCCATGACGAACTCCGACATGAGCTTGTCCATCAGCGCGACACGCAGGTCCCGCAGGTACATCACGTCCTTGGCTGCTGCATCAAGCAGGTGATCTGGTAGGGGGCGCTCTGCCCAGATGGCCTGGTCCTCCTAGAGAGGGGTGACAAAAGTATGTTGTTCAAAACATCAGAAATTTTTCATGGCTTGATATACTTTTCTGCAGGTGGAATTACCTGCAACAGACAATTTCTACCTGCATCTATCATTATTATTATCTCCCCTTCTAAGTTTAAACCTTTCTTTACGGTGGTCTTGGCATCATCACAGAACTTGCCATCTGTACAACAGCTAATGTAACATTATATTGAGCTGGAAACCATTTCACAACTGTGATGCAATATATAGCTAATACAATCAGTACAGAAATCAATCACGAAATCTTTACAAAGCACCAGTTCTTAAAAAGGGTGCATACTTACATCTTTGTGGTCCAGGCGCACCCTGTGGAAATGTAACTCCTCCGGGTTCAGGGTTAGGTGTTCCATCAGGCAGGCCGTTAGCCCGCTCACGTAACGCGGGAACTCTCCTCCTTGGTGGTTCATCCGGGAAACCATGACATCTGCGACCTGTAGCACAACCAACTTTACTGTTCACAATGCAGATGTAACACCTTCTTCTGTTCTCTTCTATCTTGACTCCAAGCAAGGTAACTCAATCAGGGTGAAAACAATAATCAAAATGTACTGCACACGAGATGTGACTTTTGAGCTTCAATTTCATTTTTTGGGGAAAAAGTGCTCTGTTGCAAGTAACCTACAGACTTAGGTGCAAAGAAAACATTGTGTTTGCAAGCATAAAATAATTATAAGTAAAGTTTTAGCACAACCGTACTATAAACTTTACTACCTCTCTTCAGAGCTTGAATTATCCAAAATTCTATTGTTAACTTAAAACATAAAACAAAATTACAAATTGTACTAACCTGTGCAGGACAGGTGTAATTGTCCTTGCATCCCTCGTTGTCAGGCAGAGAATGACTTCAGGTGTATCTGAGCTTGACACCCCCATGTGCCTCACTGGTAGCTCCCATAGTTCAAAGGTCACCGGTTACCCATGGTTCCTCGCGGCGCATGCGCTCCACTATACTGTTTGCAGAACTCCTGGACGAAGTAGTGTTGGGAGGGACTTCACAGGAACATGTCGAATTACGCCTCTCTCGGGGTGGGCGTCCGCCTGACAACGAGGGATGCAAGGACAATTACACCTGTCCTGCACAGGTTAGTACAATTTGTAATTGTCTCCTGCATCCCCTCTGTTGTCAGTCAGAGAATGACTTCAGGTGACTTCGTAGCCTGAGGCCAGGATCTTACGGCCAAAGTTGCAAGACTTGACAGGTTTCCTGTAGAACTTCTCGAACGTAGATGAAGTAGACCAGTTTGCCATTTTCATTATGTCCTTGGCTGAAACTCCTCTTAATGCCGCAGCTGAGACAGCTGCACTCCTTGTCGAGTGGCCCGTAAACTTGTTAGTGTCCACCCCTGCCTCCTGGAGGACTAACTTTAGCCACCGGGCAATGGTGGTAGAGCCAACCGCCTGATGAGGTTCCACCATTGCCCGAAACAAAAAACTGTCACACAAACGAAAACTTCTAGTTCTAGAAACATATTCCTTCAAATAAAAGACAGGACAAATTCTTTTGTCCCGTGGAAAACTAGGTAGAACAATGTCATGTGTCACTCTGCCAGGCCTAGAAGTCTTTGATAACCTGTTAATGGTGAAACATACTCCATCCGAGGTCTTCTTCTTGTATCTAACATCCAGCAAGGAGAGGGATTGTTCCCTGCCTGCAGACACCAATGCTATCAGCATAACCAATTTCAAAGTAAGTTGCTTGATCGACAAAGTTCTTGCCGGTGACCAGGACTTTAATAAACTTAGAACTCTACTCACGTCCCAAGTATACTGATACTTCGGTAAGGCTGGTCGTAGTTCAAACACTCCTTTCATGAATCTTTTCACTAAAGCATGAGAACCTAAAGGTAGACCTTCCACCGGAAGGTGAGTTGTTGAAATGGCGGACCTATAAACATTCAAGGTCCTATATTGTAGACCCTTGTCAAATAAGGACAGCAAAAAATCTAGAACTTCACTCACAGGTGCTGAAACCGGATCAATGTTCCTTTCACCACACCAGCTGTTCCACTTTTCCCAGGCTGCTGTGTAGAGCTTCTGTGTGCCTGGTCTCCAGGAGGCCAGTAATATCTTACTGACTCCCGGCGAAATGCCGTACTCAGAATGTTGTCTCCGCAAACATGCCATGCGGCTAGACGAAGCTTGTCCCCCTCTGGGTGCGCTCTGCCGGACTCCGGCTGCGTGAGAAGGTGCTTGTGACGAGGTAACAGAACTGGTTCCTCGACCAACATCTCTAGAAGAACTGGATACCAGCAAGCTGTTTCCCACACCGGAGCTATGAGAAGCAGATGAGCCTCGTCTAACTGGACTTTCCTGAGTGTCCGTGCGACCAGAAGGAAAGGAGGGAAGGCATACGGCAGTTCCCACCTGCTCCAGCTCACCGTGAAGGCGTCCGTCCCCACTGCTTCTGGCTCTGGGTGCCAGGAAACGTACTGAGGTAGCTGACGGTTGGTTCGGGACGCGAACAGATCCACCCCCTTGGAGAGTAGTGGAAACTTCGCCTGCAGACTCAGGAACGTATGCCGGTCCAGAGTCCATTCTGTGGCCACGAAGAAATGTCGAGAACTGAAGTCCGCTCGCACATTCTCCTTGCCTGGGATGTGCACTGCTGAAATGGACAGGTTCCTGTCTGTGCACCACTGCCACAGATCCAAGGTCACGTTCAGCAAGTCTAGAGACCTTGTGCCTCCCAGATGATTTAGATATGCCACCACCGTAGAGTTGTCGGAGCGAACTCTGATGTGTCCGCTTTCCATGTCTCTGCAGAAAGCCTGAACTGCCATGGATGCAGCCTGCAGTTCCAACACGTTTATGTGTGCTGTCTTCTCCTCTGCAGACCAGCGACCTCCTGTGTGGATGCCGTTGCAGAATCCGCCCCATCCGACAGTAGACGCATCTGTCTCCACCACCATGTCCGCTGTGGGCAAAAGGATTGGACGGCTGTTGTGGTGTGGAAGAAGGTCTCTCCACCACCTTAAGTCTTCTCGCGCTGCCTCTGTCAGCGGCACTGGATGCCCCCAGTCTCCTCTTGTCACTCGGAGAACTGTGATGAGCAGGCGTTGAAGACTTCTGAAGTGAAGTGGAGCGTGCCAAACTGACCCTGTTGTGGCTTGCAGCTTCCCTATCAGACTCGCCAACTCTCTCGCTGAGACGGGCACGACTGCAGACAGGGTAGTGTCCACCAGCTGTTGTAACTCCCGCAACTTGTTGTCGGGAAGAAAAGTTACCATTCGTGACGAATCTACGCCTGACCCTAGGAAGGTGATGCGTTGTGTTGGCTCCAACACTGACTTCTCTCTGTTCGGAACGAAGCCTAGCTGTGACAGTACTTCCAGCGCTGCCATCAGTGCTTCTCTGCACTCTTCTCTGGATCGGCCAAACATCAGGATGTCGTCCAGGTAGACGATCAGACGGAAACCACGTCTTCTCAGAAGTGCGACGGGCACCTTCAGTACCTTCGTGAACACTCTTGGGGCGCTCGACATCCCAAACGGGACGCAGCGGAACTGGTACAGACGACCTCGCCACTGGAACGTCAGGAATCTGCGGCTGCCCACGTCTACTGGGATGGTGAAATACGCATCTCTCAGGTCGATCTTTCCCATATAATCCCCTGGCTGGATGAGATCTTTCAGAATGGCTAGACTCTCCATCTTGAAGTGTCGAACCTGTAGAAACTTGTTTAGTGGCTTGAGGTTGATAACGGGTCGCAAACCTCCCGTCTTCTTTGGTACTGTGAACAAAGTTGAAACAAACTGGGTGCGGTTGTAGACAACCTCCTCTATCGCACCCTTGGTAAGTAGAGTTCTTACCTCCTCGCTGAGGACTTCCACCTGCTCTGGACTTCTTGGTCTGCAGTGTGGAATTCTCTGTTGTACTGGCGGCGTTGTCGCAAACTCCAACCTGTACCCCGTAACGCATTGTAGAATCCAGGGGTCTGAAGTCACCTGCTTCCACTGCTGCAGGAAGTGGACTAGCCTGCCCCCGTGAAGTAGCTGAGAGTCGTCGGGTACAGGTTGAAGGTCGGTCGAACGCCGAAGTGCTTCTCTTGTCAAGGATGAAACTTCTACTTGTCTGACTTCTTCCCGTCCCCCTGCTTCTGAAAAGACTGGGACGAACTCTTGTTGTAGTACTGGCGAGACCCGCCGTAGTTTGGCCTACTGTAGTTCGGCCTCGGCATGTAGTTGTAGCGATAACCTCTGTTGCCGCCCCCTGCCGCTCTGTAGTTGGTACGACGACCACCTCGTCTCGAGCTGGTCTGCCTCTTCTCTGCCTGTGTCAGCATGCCAGAGAGCACCTTGCTCTCCGAAGACAAATCCTTTGCCTTAGTTCCCAGATCAGGCGGGAACAGGAAGTTGTTGTCCTCTGACGGGGTGCGGAACAGATCCCTGAAGGTCTTCTGAGAAGACTCGGCAATAAAAGAACGGCGTGTGAAAGCTAGATGAGAATGGGCTGAACCCAGGAGTAACAGAGCTGTGCCAACACAATCTATCATGTCCAGTTGCAGTTCCTCAAAACTATCCTTACTGGAACGCTGGATTAACTGCCAGAGATTGATCAATGGAGTTCCAACTTGCACTAGATTGGTATGCACCGACTTGAGAGATTTATCGTGAGAAACAATCACATCACCTTGTTTCTTGTCATTCTCAAGAACGGCCCTGGACACGTTCTCGTTGAAGGCCGGTACAACCATCGTTGATGGGGCGTTGTCTGGCAAGTTGTACTTCTGTTGCCAAGCCTCTAGATCAGCCCCGCGACACTGCTTGCTGTGCTTGAAGTATTTCTCCGTCTCCTCCAACACGTTGTCGTCAGCAACCCAAGGGTGCTTGACGGTCTTGTTTGTCGGGTCGAACGGCTTCCATGCCGACTGCCCGCCCTCCGAGACGTCCGACACACTTTCTTCCTCCGTCTCGACTCGAGCTGGGGACCGCCGGTCATGTCGCCGCCGCCGCTTCCCCGGCGCAGACCCCGTTGCAGACGCAGACCGCCGTTTCTTCGGCTGCGAAAACTGCGACATCATCAGCTCTTGGAGCCCATCTAACTTCTCTGAAAGTAATGAAAAATTATTCTCCAAGGCAGAAATACGTACGCCGCTAGCATCAACCAGCTCCGGCTCTGACGGGATGTCGCCATTATTGTTGCCATCCTTCCTACGCTTTCCGTCACCGCCGCCGTCGCTCTCTTCGCCATTCTTCTCCTCCTCGCTCACTTCGACGTTAGAAGGCAGCTCTACTTCTTCATGAGCGGGAGACTTCGGCGGTTGGTGCACTTCAGCAGCCACCAAAAGACCGCGAACAGCGCTCAATCTCGGCATCGAAGGTGACGAAGAAGGCTGACGACTGTCATGGCGCCCGCCCCGGCGCACATGTCGGCGCATGCTTCTCGGGGAAGCGCCGTCTTCTTCGCGCCGTCTCTCGCTGGAACGCCGCTCCGAGCCTCCTCGGCCGCTTCTAGCGTGTCGCCCAGCAGTTGAAGACTTCGAAGAAGCCCGCGTACGGTTCTTAAAACGCTCCTTGTCGCGTTTAGAACCCATTTTCAGGAGCTGGAAACACCGGGGGTTGACAGAATCGCTCAAAAAATTAGACTGGTGCGCATGCGCCGCGAGGAACCATGGGTAACCGGTGACCTTTGAACTTTGGGAGCTACCAAGTGAGGCACATGGGGGTGTCAAGCTCAGATACACCTGAAGTCATTCTCTGACTGACAACAGAGGGGATGCAGGAGACAATTGGGATACAAGAAGCTTTTTTATAACTGACTCAAATGTCAGGAATATGCTGTA